>NW_019262925.1:10209-20787 GCF_002742605.1 Olea europaea var. sylvestris | reverse complement strand
TACGCTCAATTCTTCGAACGTCGACAATCCAAGCGTTCCAAATATGCAAGTGCACGTTCTTAGAAAAATGGCCGAAATCCCTCTTACGTCACGACGAAGTCATGAGTTCAATCTAAAACGGTCGCTACATTTTTGAAAAGTACTTATGGGCCCAAAACGGACATCATGTGCAAAAGTTACGCTCAATTCTTCGAACGCTTACAATCCAAGCGTTCCAAATATGAAAGTGAGTGTTCTTCGAAAAATGGCCGAAATCCTTCATACATCACGACGAAGCCATGAATTCAATCCAAAACGATCGCTACATTACCGAAAAGTACTTACGGGCCCAAAATGGATACTGTCTGCAAAAGTTATGCTCAATTCTTCGAATGTCGACAATCCAAATATGTAAGTGCTCGTTCTTTGAAAAATGACCGAAATCCTTCATACGTCACGACAAAGCCGTGAGTTCAATCCAAAACGGTCGCTACATTTCTGAAAAGAACTTATGGCCTCAAAACGGACACCGTGCGTAAAAGTTATGCTCAATTTTTCGAACGCTGACAATCCATGCGTCCCAAATATGCAAGTGCTCGTTCTTCGAAAAATGGCTGAAATCCCTCATACATCATGAGGAAGTCATGAATTCGATCCAAAACGATCGTTACATTTCCGAAAAGTACTATATTGGCCCAAAACACACACCATTAGCAAAAGCTACGCTCCTTTCTTCGAATGCCGACAATCCAAGCATTCCAAATAAGCAAGTGCTCGTTCTTCAAAAAACGGCCGAAATCCCTCATAGTTCAATCCAAAACGGTCGCTACATTATCGAAAAATACTGATGAGCCCAAAATGGACACCGACTGCAAAAGTTACGCTCAATTCCTCGAATGCCAACAATCCAAGCGTTCCAAATATGCAAGTGTGAGTTTTTCGAAAAATGGATGAAATCCCTCATACATCTTGGCGAAGCCATGAGTTCAATCCAAAACGGTCGCTACATTTTTGAAAAGTAGTTATGGGCCCAAAACGAACACCGTGTGCAAAAGTTACGCTCAATTCTTCGAACGCCTACAATCCAAGTGTTCCAAATATGAAAGTGTGAGCTCTTCGAAAAATGGCCGAAATCCCTAATACGTCACGACGAAGCCGTGAGTTCAATCCAAAACGGTCGCTACATTAACTTAGGGCCCAGAACGAACACCGTTTGCAAAAGTTACGCTTAATTCCTCAAATGAGGACAATCCAAATGTGCAAGTGCTTGTTATTTGAGAAATGGCCGAAATCCCTCATACGTCATGACAAAGCCGTGAGTTCAATCCAAAACGGTCGCTACATTTCTAAAAAGAAAATATGGGCCCAAAACGGATACCGTGTGCAAAAGTTACACTCAATTTTTCGAACGCCGACAATCCAAGCGTTCCAAATATGCAAGTGCTCATTCTTTGAAAAGTGGCCGAAATCCCTCATACGTTACGGCGAAGCCATGAGATTAATCCAAAACGATCGCTACATTTCCGAATAGTATTTATGGGCCCAAAATGGACACCGTGTGCAAAAGTTACTCTCAATTCTTCGAACGTTAACAATCCATGCGTTCCAAATATGCAAGTGCTCATTCTTCGAAAAATTGCTGAAATCCCCCAAACGTCACTAGGAAGTCGTGGGTTCGATCCAAAACGACCGTTACATTTACGAAAAGTACTTTATGGGCCTAAAATGGACACCATTAGCAAAAGTCACGCTCCATTCTTCGAATGCTGACAATCCAAGCGTTCCAAATAAGCAAGTGCTCGTTCTTCGAAAAATGGCCGAAATCCCTCATACGTCAAGAAGAAGCCGTGAGTTCAATACAAAACGGTCGCTATAATACCGAAAAGTACTGATGGGTCCAAAATGGACACCGATTGCAAAAGTTATGCTTGATTCCTCGAACGTAAATAATCAAAGCGTTCCAAATATGCAAGTCTGAGCTCTTCGAAAAAAGGCCAAAATCCCTCATACATCTCAACGAAGCCGTGAGTTCAATCCAAAATTGTCGCTGCATTACCGGAAAGTACTTATGGGCCCAAATCGGACACCGTGTGCAAAAGTTACACTCAATTCTTCGAACGCCTACAATCCAAGTGTTCCAAATATGAAAGTGTGAGTTCTTTGAAAAATGGCGAAAATCCCTCGTATGTCATGATGAAGCTGTGAGTTCAATCAAAAATGGTCACTACATTTCCAAAAATGGTCACTGTTTGCAAAAGTTACGGTCAATTGTACGAACGACGACAATCCAAGCGTTCGAAATATGCAACTGCTCATTCTTCGAAAAACGATCGAAATCCCTCATACGTCACGACAAAGCCACGAGTTCAATCCAAAATGGTCGCTACATTTTCGAAAAGTAGTTATGGGCCTAAAACGAACATCGTTTGCAAAAGTTACGCTCAATTCTTTGAACGTCAACAATCCAAGCGTTCCAAATATGCAAGTGCTCGTTCTTCAAAAAACGATCGAAATCGCTCATACGTCATGATGAAGCCATGGGTTTAATCCAAAACGGTAGCTACATTTTCAAAAACTACTTATGGGCCCAAAATGAATACCGTTTGAAAAAGTTACATTAAATTCTTCGAACGCCACCAATCCAAGCGTTCCAAATATGCAAGTTCTCGCTCTTTGATAAACGTTTGAAATCTCTCATACGGCATGTCGAGGCTGTGAGTTCAATCCAAAACGGTTACTATGTTTTCGAAAAGTACTTAAGGGCTCAAAATGGATGCCGCCTGCAAAAGTAATGCTGAATTCTTCGAACGCAGACAATCCAAGCGTTTCAAATATGTAAGTGCTCGTTCTTCAAAAAACAACTGACATCCCTCATACATCACGACGAAGCTATGAGTTCAATCCAAAAGGGTCGCTACATTACTGAAAAGTACTTATGGGCCCAAAATGGACACTGTTTGCAAATGTTACGCTCAATTCTTTGAATGCCGACAATTCAAGCGTTCCAAATATACAAGTGCTCATTTGTCGCAAATCTGTTGAAATCCCTCAGACGTCACGACGAAGCCATGGGTTCAATCCGAAACGGTCGTTACATTACCGAAAAGTACTTATGGGCCAAAAACGGACACATCTGCAAAAGTTACGCTCAATTCCTCGAACTCCGACAATCGAAATACGCAAGTGCTCGTTGTTCAAAAAATAGCCAAAATCCCTCATACATCACAAAGAATCTGTGAGTTCAATCCAAAACGGTTGCTACATTTCCAAAAAGAACTTATGGGCCCGAAACGGATACCGTTTGCAAAAGTTACGCTCAATTCTTCGAACGCCGACAATCAAAGCGTTCCAAATATGCAAGTGCACATTCTTCAAAAAATGCCTGAAATCCCTCATACGTCACAATGAAGTCATGAGTTTGATCCAAAATGGTCGCTACATTACCGAAAAGGACTTATGGGTCCAAAACGAACACCGTTTGCAAATGTTACGCTAAATTCTTTGAATGCCGACAATCCAAGTGTTCCAAATATGCAAGTTCTCGTTCTTCGATAAATGGCTAAAATCCCACATACGGCACGATGAAGCTGTGAGTTTAATCCAAAACGGTCGCTACATTTCAAAAAACTACTTGTGGGCCCAAAACGGACACCGTTTGCAAAAGTTGCGCTCAATTCTTAGAACGTCGACAATCCAAGCGTTCCAAATATGCAAGTTCTCGTTCTTTGAAAAATGGCCAAAATCCCTCATATGGCACGACGAAGCCGTGAGTTCAATCCAAAACGGTCGCAACGCTTTCAAAAAGTACTTATGTACCCAAAACGGACACCGTATGCAAAAGTTACGCTCAATTCTTCAAACGTCGACAATCCAAGCATTCCAAATATGCAAAATCTCGTTCTTCAAAAAATCGCCGAAATCCCACATTCGTTGCGATGAAGCCATGAGTTCAATCCAAAACGGTCGCTACATTTCAGAAAAATACTTTATGGGCAAAAAATGGACACTGTTTACACAAGTTATGCTAAATTCTTCGAACGCTGACAATCTAAGCGTTCCACATATGCGAGTACACGTTCTTCAAAAAATGGCTGAAATTCCTCGTATGTCATGATGAAGCCATGAGTTCAATCGAAAATGGTCGCTATATTATCGAAAAGCACCTATGGGCCCAAAACAGACACCGTTTGCTAAAGTTACGCTCAATTCTTCGAACGCTGACAATCCAAGCGTTCCAAATATACAAATGCTCGTTCTTTGAAAAATGGCCAAAATCCCTCATACGTCATGATGAAGCGATGAGATCGATCCAAAATGGTCGCTACATTACCGAAAGGTACTTATGGGCCCAAAACGGACACCGTTTGCAAAAGTTACGCTTAATTCTTCGAACGATGACAATCCAAGCGTTCCAAATATGCAAGTTCTCGTTCTTCAAAAAATGGCTGAAATCCCTCATATGACACGACGAAGCCATTAATTCAATCCAAAACGGTCGCTGCATTTTTGAAAAGTACTTATGTGCCCAAAACGGACACCGTGTGCAAAAGTTACGCTCAATTCTTCGAAGGTCGACACTCCAAGCGTTCAAAATATGCGAGTGGTCGTTCTTCAAAAAATGGTCAAAATCCCTTATACGTCATAACAAAGCCGTGAGTTCAATCCAAAATGGTCGTCACATTTCAGAAAATTACTTTATGGGCTCAAAATGGACACCGTTTGCACAAGTTGCGCTAAATTCTTCGAAGGCTAACAATCTAAGCGTTCCAATATGCGAGTGCACGTTCTTCGAAAAAAGGCCAAATCCCTCATATGTCATGATGAAGCCATGAGTTCGATCCAAAATGGTCGCTACATTACCGAAAAGTACCTATTGGCCCAAAACGAACACCGTTTGCAAAAGTTACGCTCAATTCTTCGAACACCGACAATCCAAGCGTTCCAAATATGCAAGTTCTCATTCTTTGATAAACAGCTAAATTCCCTCACACGAAACAATGAAGCCGTGAGTTCAATCCAAAACGGCCGCTACATTTCCAAAAATGACTGGTGGGCCTAACACGGACACCGTTTGCAAAAGTTACGCTCAATTCTTCGAACGCCGACAATCCAAGCCTTCCAAATATGCAAGTTCTCGTTCTTCAAAAAATGGCCAAAATCCCTCATACGACACGGCGAAGCCATGAGTTCAATCCAAAACTGTCGCTACATTTTCGAAAAGTACTAATGTGCACAAAACGGACACCGTGTGCAAAAGTTACGATCAATTCTTCCAACATCGACAATCCAAGCGTTCTAAATATGCAAGTTCTGACTCTTCAAAAAATGGCCTAAATCCCTCATACGTCACGATGAAGCCGTGAGTTCAATCCAAAATGATCGCCACATTTCAGAAAAGTACTTTATGGGCCTAAAATGGACACCGTTTGCATAAGTTATGCTAAATTCTTCGAACGCTGACAGTCCAAGCGTTCCAAATATGCAAGTGCACGTTCTTCCAAAAATTGCTAAATTCTCTCATATGTCACAACGAAGCCGTGAGTTTGATCCAAAATGGTCGATACATTACCGAAAAGTACTTATGGGCCCAAAACGAACACCGTTTGTAAAAGTTACGCTCAATTCATTGAACGCTGACAATCCAAGCGTTCCAAATATGCAAGTGCTTGCTTGTCAAAAAATGGCCAAAATCCCTCATACATCACGATGAAGCTATGAGTTCAATCCTAAATGGCCGCTATATTACCAAAAAGTACTTGTGGGCCAAAAACGGACAGCATTTGCAAAAGTTACGCTCAATTCTTCGAACGCCGACAATCCAAGAGTTCCAAATATGCAAGTTCTCATTCTTCAAAAAATGGACTAAATCCCTCATATGACACGATGAAGCCATAAGTTCAATCCAAAACGATCGCTACGTTTCCGAAAAGTACTTATGTGCCCAAAACGGACACCGTGTGCAAAAGTTACGCTAAATTGTTCGAACGTCGACAATCCAAGCGTTCCAAATATGCAAGTTCTCATTCTTCAAAAAATGGCCTAAATCCCTCATATGACACGATGAAGCCATAAGTTCAATCCAAAACGATCGCTACGTTTCCGAAAAGTACTTATGTGCCCAAAACGGACACCGTGTGCAAAAGTTACGCTAAATTGTTCGAACGTCGACAATCCAAGCGTTCCAAATATGCAAGTTCTCATTCTTCAAAAAATGGCCTAAATCCCTCATATGACACGATGAAGCCATAAGTTCAATCCAAAACGATCGCTACGTTTCCGAAAAGTACTTATGTGCCCAAAACGGACACCGTGTGCAAAAGTTACGCTAAATTGTTCGAACGTCGACAATCCAAGCGTTCCAAATATGCAAGTTCTCATTCTTCAAAAAATGGCCTAAATCCCTCATATGACACGATGAAGCCATAAGTTCAATCCAAAACGATCGCTACGTTTCCGAAAAGTACTTATGTGCCCAAAACGGACACCGTGTGCAAAAGTTACGCTAAATTGTTCGAACGTCGACAATCCAAGCGTTCCAAATATGCAAGTTCTCATTCTTCAAAAAATGGCCTAAATCCCTCATATGACACGATGAAGCCATAAGTTCAATCCAAAACGATCGCTACGTTTCCGAAAAGTACTTATGTGCCCAAAACGGACACCGTGTGCAAAAGTTACGCTAAATTGTTCGAACGTCGACAATCCAAGCGTTCCAAATATGCAAGTTCTCATTCTTCAAAAAATGGCCTAAATCCCTCATATGACACGATGAAGCCATAAGTTCAATCCAAAACGATCGCTACGTTTCCGAAAAGTACTTATGTGCCCAAAACGGACACCGTGTGCAAAAGTTACGCTAAATTGTTCGAACGTCGACAATCCAAGCGTTCCAAATATGCAAGTTCTCATTCTTCAAAAAATGGCCTAAATCCCTCATATGACACGATGAAGCCATAAGTTCAATCCAAAACGATCGCTACGTTTCCGAAAAGTACTTATGTGCCCAAAACGGACACCGTGTGCAAAAGTTACGCTAAATTGTTCGAACGTCGACAATCCAAGCGTTCCAAATATGCAAGTTCTCATTCTTCAAAAAATGGCCAAAATCCCTTATACGTCACGACAAAGCCGTGAGTTCAATCCAAAACGGTCGTCACATTTCAGAAAAGTACTTTATGGGCCCAAAATGGACACCGTTTGCACAAGTTACGCTAAATTCTTCAAACGCCGACATTCCAAGCGTTCCAAATATGCAAGTGCTCGTTCTTTGAAAAACGGCTGAAATCCCTCATATGTCACGACAAAGCCATGAGTTCAATCTAAAACGGTCTCTACGTTTTCGAAAAGTACTTATGGGACCGAAACGGACGCCGTTTGCAAAAGTTACGCTCAATTCTTCGAACGCCAACAATCCAAGCGTTCGAAATATGCAAGTGCTTGTTCTTTGAAAAATGGTCAAAATCTCTCATACGTCACGAAGAAGCCATGGGTTCCATCCATAAAGGTCGCTACGTTTCTGAAAAGTACTTATGGGCCCAAAACGAACATTGTGTGCAAATGTTACGCTCAATTCTTCGAACGCTTACAATCCAATCATTCCAAATATGCAAGTGCGAGTTCTTCAAAAAACAGCTGAAATCCCTCATACGCCATGACAAAGCTGTGAGTTCAATCTAAAATGGTCACTACATTACCGAAAAGTACTTATGGGCCCAAAACGGACACCATCTGCAAAAATTATGCTCAATTCCTCGAATGCCATACAATCCAAATATGCAAGTGCTCATTCTTCAAAAAATGATCGAAATCCCTTATACGTAACGACGAAACTGTAAGTTCAATCCAAAATGGTTGCTACATTTTCGAAAAGCACTTTATGGGCCCAAAACGGACGCCGTTTGCAAAAGTTACGCTTAAGTCTTTGAACGTCGAAAATCCAAGCGTTCCAAAGATGCAAGTGCTCGTCCTTCAAAAAATGGCCAAAATCTCTCATATGTCACAACGAAACCGTGAGTTCAATCCAAAATGGACGTTACGTTACCAAAAAGTACTTATGGGCCCAAAACGGACACCATCTGCAAAAATTATGCTCAATTCCTCGAATGCCATACAATCCAAATATGCAAGTGCTCGTTCATCGAAAAATGGCTGAAATCCCTCATACGTCATGATGAAGCCATGAGTTCGATAAAAAACGGACACCGTGTACAAAAGTTACGCTCAATTCTTCGAACGCTGACAATCCAAGCGTTCCAAATATGCAAGTGCTCGTTCATCGAAAAATGGCTGAAATCCCTCATACGTCATGATGAAGCCATGAGTTCGATAAAAAACGGACACCGTGTACAAAAGTTACGCTCAATTCTTCGAACGCTGACAATCCAAGCGTTCCAAATATGCAAGTGCTCGTTCATCGAAAAATGGCTGAAATCCCTCATACGTCATGATGAAGCCATGAGTTCGATAAAAAACGGACACCGTGTACAAAAGTTACGCTCAATTCTTCGAAGGCCTAAAATCCAATCGTTCCAAATATACAAGTGCGAGTCTTCAAAAAATGGTCGAAATCCCTCATACGTCACGACAAAGCCGTGAGTTCAATCCAAAACGGTCGCTACATTTTCGAAAATCACTTATGGGCCCAAAACGGACACCGTGTGCATTTGTTACGCTAAATTTTTCGAATGCTAAAAATCCAAGCATTCCAAATATACGAGTCTGAGTTCTTTGGAAAATGGCCGAAATCCCTCATACGTCATGATGAAGCCGTGAGATCAATCCAAAATGATCGCTACGTTTTCGAAAAATACTTATGGGCCCAAAACGGACGCGTGTGCAAAAGTTACACTCAATTCTTCGAACGCCGACAATCCAAGCATTCCAAATATGCAAGTGCTCATTTTTTCAAATATGGTCAAAATCCCTCATACGTCATGACGAAGCTGTGAGTTCAATCCAAAATGGTCGCTTCGTTTCCGAAAAGTACTTTATGGGCCCAAAACAGACATCGTTTGCAAAAGTTACGCTCAATTCTTCGAATGCTGACAATCCAAGCGTTCCAAATATGCAAGTGCTCGTTCTTCGAAAAGTGGTTGAAATTCCTCATACGTCATGACGAAGCCATGAGTTCAATTCGAAACGGTCGCTACATTACCGAAAAGTATTTATGGGCCCAAAACGGACACCGTCGGCAAAAGTTACACTCAATTCCTCGAACGCCGAGAATCCAAGCATTCCAAATATGCAAGTACGAGTTCTTCAAAAAATGGTCAAAATCCCTCAAACGTTACGAAGAAGTCATGAGTTCAATCTAAAACAGTTGTTACATTTCTGAAAAGTACTTATGGGCCGAGAACGGACACCATTTGCAAAAGTTACGCTCAATTCTTCAAAAGCCAACAATCCAAGCATTCCAATTATTCAAGTTCTCATTCTTCAAAAAATGGCCGAAATCCCTCATACGTCACAACGAAGCCATGAGATTAATCCAAAACGTTCGATACATTTTCGAAGAGTACTTATGGGCCCTAAACGGACACCGTATGCAAAAGTTACACTCATTTTTTCAAACGCCGACAATCCAAGCTTTCCAAATATGTAAGTTCCCGTTCTTCAAAAAATGGCCAAAATCCCACATACGTCATGACGATGCCATGAGTTCAATCCAAAACGATTGCTACATTTCCGAAAGTACTTTATGGGCCCAAAACGGACACTGTTTGCACAAGTTACGCTAAATTCTTCGAACACCGACAATCCAAGCGTTCCAAATATGCAAGTGCTCGTTCATCGAAAAATGGCTGAAATCCCTCATACGTCATGATGAAGCCATGAGTTCGATCAAAAACGGTCGTTACATTATCGAAAAGTACTTATGGGCCCAAAACAGACACCATTTGCAAAAGTTACGCTAAATTCTTCGAACGCCGACAATCCAAGCATTCCAATTATGCAAGTTCTCGTTCTTCAAAAAACAGCCGAAATCCCTCATACGTTACGATGAAGCCGTGAGTTCAATCCAAAACGGTCGCAATGTTTTCGAAAAGTACTTATGTGCCTAAAACGGACACCGTGTGCAAAAGTTACGCTCAATTTTTCGAACACCGACAATCTAAATAGGCAAGTGCTCGTTCTTTGAAAAATGGTTGAAATCCCTCATACGTCACAACGAAGCCGTGAGTTCAATCCAAAATGGTCTCTGCATTTTCGAAAACTTGTTATGGGCCCAAAATGGATACCGTTTGCAAAAGTTACGCTCAATTCTTCAAACGCCGACATTCCAAGCGATCCAAATATGCAAGTGCTCGTTCTTCAAAAAAGGGCCAAAATCCCTCATACGTCACGACGAAGCCGTGAGTTCGATCTAAAAGGGTCGCTACATTACCGAAAAGTACTTATGGGCCCAAAACGGACACCGTCTGCAAAAGTTTCGCTCAATTCCTCGAACCCCGACCATCCAAATATGCAAGTTCTCATTCTTCGAAAAATGATCGAAATCCCTCATACGTCACGAAGAAGCCATGATTTCAATCCAAAACGGTCGTTACATTTTCGAAAAGTACTTATAGGCCCGAAACAGACACCGCTTGCAAAAGTTAC
>NW_019262925.1:0-9830 GCF_002742605.1 Olea europaea var. sylvestris | reverse complement strand
GTCCAAGCGTTCCAAATATACAAGTGCTCATTCTTTCGAAAAATGGCCAAAATCCCTCGTACATCACGATGAAGTCTTGAGTTCAATCAAAAATGGTTGCTACATTTCTGAAAAGTACTTATGGGCCCAAAACGGACGCTGTTTGAAAAAGTTACTCTCAATTCTTCGAACGTCGACAATCCAAGCGTTCCAAATATGCAAGTGCTCGTTCTTCAAAAAAGGACCAAAATTCCTCATACGTCATGACGACGCCGTGAGTTCAATCCAAAATGGTCGCTACGTTACCAAATAGTACTTATGGGCCAAAACGGACACGATCTGCAAAAGTTACGCTCAATTCCTCGAATGCCGACAATCCAAATAGGCAAGTACTCGTTCTTCAAAAAATGGTCAAAATCCCTCATACGTCACGATGAAGCCGTGAGTTCAAACCAAAACGATCGTTACATTTCCGAAAACTTCTTATGGGCCCAAAAAGGATACCGTTCGCAAAAGTTATGCTCAATTCTTCGAACGCTGACATTCCAAGCATTCCAAATATGCAAGTGCTCGTTCTTCGAAAAATGGCCAAAATCCCTCATACGTCATAATGAAGCCGTGAGTTCGATCCAAAACGGTAGCTACATTACTGAAAAGTACTTGTGGGCCCAAAATGGACACCGTCTGCAAAAGTTTTGTTCAATTCCTCGAACGCCGACCATCCAAAAATGCAAGAGCTCATTCTTCAAAAAACTATCAAAATCCCTCATACGTCATGAAGAAGCCATGAGTTCAATTCAAAACGGTCGCTACATTTTCGAATAGTATTTATGGGCCCGAAACGGACACCGTTTGCAAAACTTACGCTCAATTCCTCGAACGCCAACAATCCAAGTGTTCCAAAGATGCAAGTGCTCGTTCTTTGAAAAACAGCCGAAATGCCTCATACGTCACGATGAAGCCATGAGTTCAATCCAAAACGGTTGCTATATTTTCGAAAAGTACTTATGGGCCAAAAACGGACGCCGTGTACAAAAGTTACGCTAAATTCTTTGAATGCTGACAGGCCAAATATACAAGTGCTTGTTCTTCAAAAAATGATCGAAATCCCTCATACATCACGACGAAGCCGTGAGCTCAATCCAAAATGGTCGCTACATTTTTGAAAAGTACTTATACGCCCAAACGGACATCGGGTGAAAAATTTTTCGAACGTCGACAATCCAAGTATTTCAAATATGCAAGTGCGAGTTCTTCGAAAAATGGTCAAAATCCCTCATACGTCATGATGAAGCCATGAGTTCAATCGAAAATGGTCGCTACATTTTCGAAAAGTACTTATGGGCCCAAAACGGACACCGTTTGCAAAAGTTACGCTCAATTCTTCGAAAGTCGACAATCCAAGCATTCCAAATATGCAAGTTCTCGTTCCTCAAAAAATGGCCAATATCCTTCATACGTCACGATGAAGCCATGAGTTTAATCCAAAAGGATCGTTACATTTCCGAAAAGTACTTATAGGCCCTATACGGACACCGTGTGCAAAAGTTACGCTCAATTCTTCGAATGCCGACAATCCAAGCGTTCCAAATATGCAAGTGACCGTTCTTCAAAAAATGGCAAAAATCCCTCATGCGTCATGATGATGTGGTGAGTTCAACCCAAAACGGTTGCTACATTTTTAGAAAAGTACTTTATGGGCCCAAAACGGATACTGTTTTCAAAAGTTACGCTCAATTCTTCAAACGCCGACAATCCAAGCGTTCCAAATATGCAAGTACCTGTTCTTTAAAAAATGGCCAAAATCCTTCATACATCATGATGAAGCCTTGAGATCAATCCAAAACGGTCGCTACATTTCCAAAATGTACTTATGGACCGAAAACGGACACCATGTGCAAAAGTTACGCTCAATTCTTCGAACGCCTACAATCCAGTCTTTCCAAATTTGCAAGTGCGAGTTCTTCGAAAAAGGGTCGAAATCCCTTATACGTCACGACGAAGCCATGAGTTCACTCCAAAACGGTCATCACATTACCAAAAATTACTTATGGGCCCAAAACGGACACCGTCTATAAAAGTCACGCTCAATTCCTCGAATGTCGACAATCCAAATATGCAAGTGCTTGTTCTTTCAAAAATGGTCAAAATCCCTCATACATCATGAAATAGCCGTGAGTTCAATCCAAAACGGTCGCTACATTTCTGAAAAGAACTTATGGGCCCAAAACAGACACCGTGTGAAAAAGTTACGCTCAATTTTTGAACGTCGACAATCCAAGCGTTCCAAATATTCAAGTGCTCATTCTTTAAAAAATGGCCAAAATCCCTCATACGTCATGACAAAGACGTGAGATCAATCCAAAACTATCGTTGCATTTCCGAAAATTACTTATGGGCCCAAAACAGACACTGTGTGCAAAACTTACGCTCAATTCTTCGAACGCCGACAACCCAAGCGTTCCAAATATGCAAGTGCTCATTCTTTCAAAAATGGCCAAAATCCCTCATACGTCACGACGAAGTCATGAGTTCAATCCAAAACGGTCGCTACATTTCTGAAAAGTACTTATGGGCCCAAAACGGACACCGGCTGCAAAAGTTACGCTCAATTCTTCGAACGCCGACAACCCAAGCGTTCCAAATATGCAAGTGCTCATTCTTTCAAAAATGGCCAAAATCCCTCATACGTCACGACGAAGTCATGAGTTCAATCCAAAACGGTCGCTACATTTCTGAAAAGTACTTATGGGCCCAAAACGGACACCGGCTGCAAAAGTTACGCTCAATTCTTCGAACGCCGAAAATCCAATCGTTCCAAATGTGCAAGTGCGAGTCTTCAAAAAATGGCCAAAATCCCTCATACGTCACGACGAAGCCGTGAGTTCAATCCAAAATGGTCACTACATTACCGAAAATTAATTATGGACCCAAAACGGACACCGGCTGCAAAAGTTACGCTCAATTCCTCGAATGTCGACAATCCAAATATGCAAGTGGTCATTCATTCAAAAATGGTCGAAATCCCTCATACGTCACAAAAAAGCCATGAGTTCAATACAAAATGGTCGCTACATTTCTGAAAAGAACTTATGGGCCCAAAACGGACACCATGTGCAAAAGTTACGCTCAATTTTTCGAACGCCGACAATCCAAGCATTCCAAATATGCAAGTGGTCGTTCATTGAAAAATGGCCAAAATCCCTCATACATCACGACAAAGACATGAGATCAATCCAAAATGGTTGCTACATTTTTGAAATGCACTTATACGCCCAAACGGACACTGGGTGAAAAAAATTTCGAACGCCGACAATCCAAGCGTTCCAAATATGCAAGTGCTCGTACTTCCAAAAATGCTCGAAATCCCTCATACGTCATGATGATGCCATGAGTTCAATCCATAACGGTGGCAACATTTCCGAAAAGTACTTTATGGGGCCAAAACGGACACCGTTTGCAAAAGTTCCACTCAATTCTTCGAAAGCCGACAATCCAAGCATTCCAAACATGCAAGTTCTCGTTCTTCAAAAAATGGCCGAAATCCTTCATACGTCACTATGAAGCCCTGAGTTTAATCCAAAAGGATCGTTACATTTTCAAAAAGTACTTATGGGCCCTAAACGGATATCGTGTGCAAAAGTTACGCTCAATTCTTCGAACGCCGACAATTCAAGCGTTCCAAATATGCAAGTGCTCGTTCTTTGAAAAATGGCCAAAATTCCTCATACGTCACGACAAAGCCGTGAGATCAATCCAAAATGGTCGCTACGTTTCCAAAAATTACTTATGGGCCCAAAACGGACACTGTGTGCAAAACTTATGCTCAATTCTTCGAACGACGACAATACAAGCGTTCCAAATATGCAAGTGCTCGTTCTTCAAAAAATGGCAGAAATCCCTCATACGTCACGACGAAGTCATGAGTTCAATCCAAAACAGTCGCTACATTTTCGAAAAGTACTTTATGGGACTAAAATGGACACCGTTTGCAAAAGTTATGCTCAATTCTTCGAACGCCGACAATCCAAGCATTCCGAATATGCAAGTGCTCATTGTTTTAAAAATGTCCGAAATCCCTCATACGTCATGATGAAGCCGTGAGTTCAATCCAAAATGGTCGCTACATTTTCGAAAAGTACTTATGGGCGCAAAACGGACACCGTGTACAAAAGTTACGCTCAATTCTTCGAACGCCTAAAATCCAATCGTTCCAAATATACAAGTGCGAGTCTTCAAAAAATGATCGAAATCCCTCATACGTCACGACAAAAAGCCGTGAGTTCAATCCAAAACGGTCGCTACGTTTTCGAAAATCACTTATGGGCCCAAAACGGACACCGTGTGCATTTGTTACGCTAAATTTTTCGAACGCTAAAAATCCAAGCATTCCAAATATACGAGTCTGAGTTCTTTGGAAAATGGCCGAAATCCCTCATACATCATGATGAAGCCGTGAGATCAATCCAAAATGATCGCTACGTTTCCGAAAAATACTTATGGGCCCAAAACGGACGCGTGTGCAAAAGTTACACTCAATTCTTCGAACGCCGACAATCCAAGCGTTCCAAATATGCAAGTGCTCATTTTTCCAAATATGGTCAAAATCCCTCATACGTCATGACGAAGCTGTGAGTTCAATCCAAAATGGTCGCTTCGTTTCCGAAAAGTACTTTATGGGCCCAAAACAGACATCGTTTGCAAAAGTTACGCTCAATTCTTCGAATGCTGACAATCCAAGCGTTCCAAATATGCAAGTGCTCATTCTTCGAAAAGTGGTTGAAATTCCTCATACGTCATGACGAAGCCATGAGTTCAATTCGAAACGGTCGCTACATTACCGAAAAGTATTTATGGGCACAAAACGGACACCGTCGGTAAAAGTTACACTCAATTCCTCGAACGCCGAGAATCCAAGCATTCCAAATATGCAAGTACGAGTTCTTCAAAAAATGGTCAAAATCCCTCAAACGTTACGAAGAAGTCGTGAGTTCAATCTATAACAGTTGTTACATTTCTGAAAAGTACTTATGGGCCGAGAACGGACACCATTTGCAAAAGTTACGCTCAATTCTTCAAAAGCCAACAATCCAAGCATTCCAAATATTCAAGTTCTCATTCTTCAAAAAATGGCCAAAATCCCACATACGTCATGACGATGCCATGAGTTCAATCCAAAACGATTGCTACATTTCCGAAAAGTACTTATGGGCCCTAAACGGACACCGTATGCAAAAGTTACACTCAATTCCTCGAACGCCGAGAATCCAAGCATTCCAAATATTCAAGTTCTCATTCTTCAAAAAATGGCCAAAATCCCACATACGTCATGACGATGCCATGAGTTCAATCCAAAACGATTGCTACATTTCCGAAAAGTAGTTTATGGGCCCAAAACGGACACTGTTTGCACAAGTTACGCTGAATTCTTCGAACACCGACAATCCAAGCATTCCAAATATGCAAGTAAAATGGCTGAAATCCCTCATACGTCATGATGAAGCCATGAGTTCGATCAAAAACGGTCGTTACATTATCGAAAAGTACTTATGGGCCAAAAACAGACACCATTTGCAAAAGTTACGCTAAATTCTTCGAACGCCGACAATCCAAGCGTTCCAATTATGCAAGTTCTCGTTCTTCAAAAAACAGCCGAAATCCCTCATACGTTACGATGAAGCCGTGAGTTCAATCCAAAACGGTCGCAATGTTTTCGAAAAGTACTTATGTGCCTAAAACGGACACCGTGTGCAAAAGTTACGCTCAATTTTTCGAACACCGACAATCTAAATAGGCAAGTGCTCGTTCTTTGAAAAATGGTTGAAATCCTTCGTACGTCACAACGAAGCCGTGAGTTCAATCCAAAATGGTCTCTGCATTTTCGAAAACTTGTTATGGGCCCAAAATGGATACCGTTTGCAAAAGTTACGCTCAATTCTTCAAACGCCGACATTCCAAGCGATCCAAATATGCAAGTGCTCGTTCTTCAAAAAAGGGCCAAAATCCCTCATACGTCACGACGAAGCCGTGAGTTCGATCTAAAAGGGTCGCTACATTACCGAAAAGTACTTATGGGCCCAAAACGGACACCGTCTGCAAAAGTTTCGCTCAATTCCTCGAACCCCGACCATCCAAATATGCAAGTTCTCATTCTTCGAAAAATGATCGAAATCCCTCATACGTCACGAAGAAGCCATGATTTCAATCCAAAACGGTCGTTACATTTCCGAAAAGTACTTATGGGCCCGAAACAGACACCGCTTGCAAAAGTTACGCTCAATCCTTCGAATGTCAACAATCCAAGTGTTCCAAATATGCAACTGCTCGTTCTTCGAAAAATGGCCGAAATCCCTCATAGTCACGATGAAGCCATGAGTTCAATCCAAAACTGTCGCTATATTTTTGAAAAGTACTTATGGGCCCAAAATGGACACTATGTGTAAAAGTTATGCTAAATTCTTTAAACGCCGACAATCCAAATATACAAGTGCTCATTCCTCAAAAAAGGTTGAAATCCCTCATACATCATGACGAAGTCGTGAGTTCAATCCAAAACGGTCGCTACATTTTCGAAAAGTACGTATGGGCCCAAAACGGACACCGTGTCCAAAATTCTTTGAACGCCGACAATCAAAATATGTAAGTGCTCTATCCTCAAAAAATGGCCGAAATCCCTCATACGTCATGATGAAGTTGTGAGTTCAATCCAAAACGGTCGCTACATTTTCGAAAAGTACTTTATGGGCCCAAAACGGACACTGTTTGAAAAAGTTACTCTCAATTCTTCGAACGTCGACAATCCAAGCGTTCCAAATATGCAAGTGCTCGTTCTTCAAAAAAGGGCCAAAATTCCTCATACGTCACGACGACGCCGTGAGTTCAATCCAAAATGGTCGCTACGTTACCAAATAGTACTTATGGGCCAAAACGGACACGATCTGCAAAAGTTACGCTCAATTCCTCGAATGCCGACAATCCAAATAGGCGAGTACTCGTTCTTCAAAAAATGGTCAAAATCCCTCATACGTCACGATGAAGCCGTGAGTTCAAACCAAAACGATCGTTACATTTCCGAAAACTTCTTATGGGCCCAAAAAGGATACCGTTCGCAAAAGTTATGCTCAATTCTTCGAACGCTGACATTCCAAGCATTCCAAATATGCAAGTGCTCGTTCTTCGAAAAATGGACAAAATCCCTCATACGTCATGATGAAGCCGTGAGTTCGATCCTAAACGGTAGCTACATTACTGAAAAGTACTTGTGGGCCCAAAATGGACACCGACTGCAAAAGTTTTGTTCAATTCCTCGAACGCCGACCATCCAAAAATGCAAGAGCTCATTCTTCAAAAAACTATCAAAATCCCTCATACGTCATGAAGAAGCCGTGAGTTCAATTCAAAACGGTCGCTACATTTTTGAATAGTATTTATGGGCCCGAAACGGACACCGTTTGCAAAACTTACGCTCAATTCCTCGAACGCCAACAATCCAAGTGTTCCAAAGATGCAAGTGCTCGTTCTTTGAAAAATAGTCAAAATGCCTCATACGTCACGATGAAGCCATGAGTTCAATCCAAAACGGTTGCTATATTTTCGAAAAGTACTTATGGGCCAAAAACGGACGCCGTGTACAAAAGTTACGCTAAATTCTTTGAATGCTGACAGGCCAAATATACAAGTGCTTGTTCTTCAAAAAATGATCGAAATCCCTCATACATCACGACGAAGCCGTGAGCTCAATCCAAAATGGTCGCTACATTTTTGAAAAGTACTTATACGCCCAAACGGACATCGGGTGAAAAAATTTTCGAACGTCGACAATCCAAGTATTTCAAATATGCAAGTGCGAATTCTTCGAAAAATAGTCAAATTCCCTCATACGTCATTATGAAGCCATTAGTTCAATCGAAAATGGTCGCTACATTTTCGAAATTACTGATGGGCCCAAAACGGACACCGTTTGCAAAAGTTACGCTCAATTCTTCGAAAGTCGACAATCCAAGCATTCCAAATATGCAAGTTCTCGTTCCTCAAAAAATGGCCAATATCCTTCATACGTCACGATGAAGCCATGAGTTTAATCCAAAAGGATCGTTACATTTCCGAAAAGTACTTATAGGCCCTATACGGACACCGTGTGCAAAAGTTACGCTCAATTCTTTCGAATGCCGACAATCCAAGCGTTCCAAATATGCAAGTGACCGTTCTTCAAAAAATGGCAAAAATCCCTCATGCGTCATGATGCTGTGGTGAGTTCAACCCAAAACGGTTGCTACATTTTTCGAAAAGTACTTTATGGGCCCAAAACGGATACTGTTTTCAAAAGTTACGCTCAATTCTTCAAACGCCGACAATCCAAGCGTTCCAAATATGCAAGTACTCGTTCTTTAAAAAATGGCCAAAATCCTTCATACATCATGATGAAGCCTTGAGATCAATCCAAAACGGTCGCTACATTTCCAAAATGTACTTATGGACCGAAAACGGACACCATGTGCAAAAGTTACGCTCAATTCTTCGAACGCCTACAATCCAGTCTTTCCAAATTTGCAAGTGCGAGTTCTTCGAAAAAGGGTCGAAATCCCTCATACGTCACGACGAAGCCATGAGTTCACTCCAAAACGGTCATCACATTACCAAAAATTACTTATGGGCCCAAAACGGACACCGTCTATAAAAGTCACGCTCAATTCCTCGAATGTCGACAATCCAAATATGCAAGTGCTTGTTCTTTCAAAAATGGTCAAAATCCCTCATACATCATGAAATAGCCGTGAGTTCAATCCAAAACGGTCGCTACATTTCTGAAAAGAACTTATGGGCCCAAAACAGACACCGTGTGAAAAAGTTACGCTCAATTTTTGAACGTCGACAATCCAAGCGTTCCAAATATTCAAGTGCTCGTTCTTTAAAAAATGGCCAAAATCCCTCATACGTCATGACAAAGCCGTGAGATCAATCCAAAACTATCGTTACATTTCCGAAAATAATATGCAAGTGCTCATTGTTTAAAAAATGGCCGAAATCCCTCATACGTCATGATGAAGCCGTGAGTTCAATCCAAAACGGTCGCTACATTTTCGAAAAGTACTTATGGGCGCAAAACGGACACCGTGTACAAAAGTTACGCTCAATTCTTCGAACGCCTACAATCCAATCGTTCCAAATGTGCAAGTGCGAGTCTTCAAAAAATGGCCAAAATCCCTCATACGTCACGACGAAGCCGTGAGTTCAATCCAAAACGGTCACTACATTACCGAAAATTAATTATGGGCCCAAAACGGACACCGGCTGCAAAAGTTACGCTCAATTCCTCGAATGTCGACAATCCAAATATGCAAGTGGTCATTCATTCAAAAATGGTCGAAATCCCTCATACGTCACAAAAAAGCCATGAGTTCAATACAAAATGGTCGCTACATTTCTGAAAAGAACTTATGGGCCCAAAACGGACACCATGTGCAAAAGTTACGCTCAATTTTTCGAACGCCGACAATCCAAGCGTTCCAAATATGCAAGTGGTCGTTCATTGAAAAATGGCCAAAATCCCTCATACATCACGACAAAGACATGAGATCAATCCAAAATGGTTGCTACATTTTTGAAATGTACTTATACGCCCAAACGGACACTGGGTGAAAAAATTTTCGAACGCCGACAATCCAAGCGTTCCAAATATGCAAGTGCTCGTACTTCCAAAAATGCCCGAAATCCCTCATACGTCATGATGATGCCATGAGTTCAATCCATAACGATGGCTACATTTCTGAAAAGTACTTTATGGGGCCAAAACGGACACCGTTTGCAAAAGTTCCACTCAATTCTTCGAAAGCCGACAATCCAAGCATTCC
>NW_019262924.1:16893-20802 GCF_002742605.1 Olea europaea var. sylvestris | reverse complement strand
AACATTGATTAATATTGACATGAACACAAATTTAAATAATAAAACAAATGGATATAATAAATTCATTCGAGGCATTTTTTACTCTAAAATGATTTTTCAAAGAACTCGACATCCTGAAGCATAAAAATCCTAAATAAATTATTCTTGATCTCGTTTAACTTCTTTTACACTACTTTAATATATTATTTAACACTTGCGTTTTTGTAGTAACATTGTAAATTTTTTTATGTGGTTGAAATTTTGAAATAGTAATCGTTAAATCAAAATTTGAAACTAAGATAAAATAATTTAGTGCTTGATACAACTAATATTATGTTCCTCGTTAGGTTCCATTATTTTCAAAATATATTTTTCCTAAATTCATTTTAACTACACATTCTTTCATAAAATAATATACACATAACTTTAAAAAATTTCTTTATTTTTTTTTTTAACCATATTTTTCAAAAAGTCACTACTCCAAAATGCACTTTTCTTCCAAAATCACTTTAAAACAGAGTCCAAACAAGGATATATTGTTGACTATTGTCATGCAACGGTGGGTTTAAAAGACCCTAACTGACTTAATAATTCAAGCCATAAAAGCTACGAAAAGAAGCAAAAGATGTATGAGATTTGAATTTTAAAAATAGTCATTGTCCATTTTAGACTTTTTAACTCAAGCTTCTTCAATTAAAACTGGGATTCGAGAACTCCAAACCATCAAATTTCTATGAAAACAAGCAATAACATTCTCATCCTAAACTAATTTTTAGCAATTTGGTTTTTTATATTAAGGATTTAGTAATTCAACTTAATCCTATGTCAACGCGAATAAGTTTTTGAGGAAAACTACAAGTTATGGTGTTGTCCAGATCTAGCTAAATTTGTACTCAATTCAAACAAATAAATATCATCATAGGCAGTAAGTCGTTCTATGCTAATTAGACACTATTTATTATTTTTATTTTATTTTTTTCTTAAAAATGTTTTTTTCCTTTTTTTTCATTTTTCTTTTAGTTATATAAATTCGATCAGCAGTTGTAAAAATATATATTCAAATTATCCTAATACTTACCCACTCCAAAACAAACATATTACATTGTCTCTAATGGAAAAAAATAATATTAAAGTAAATGAGTAAGGATTAGAAACTCCTCAAAATAGATGTAGATGAGTGAAAGGATCAGATTAGTCCAGTTGACAAACATTATGACAATCGCTATTTTTCCTTGTTACTAGATTTTAATTTGCAGTTCCAAGAATTTAAAAGAAATATTAGTGATAACATATAAAGTTTAAATATGTGCACTGAACTCTTATTAAGAAAATTTTAATCTTCGAACTTTTAGAAAGACTATCTAATAGAGTGTCATCCCTTCAAAAATCCTATAACTAGGAAAAAACATGTCTTTTCATATTGGCTTGAAGCGTGAAATCTATGTACAACCTTAAGAATACATATCATATCAATATAAGTTCAATGTAAGGCCAGAATGTTAACGAGGAGCATAAATAAACATGTCTAAATAAAATGACTCAATAAATAAAGCTAAATTTCATCCCCCCAATATCAGTAAAATCTATCCATTTAATTGACAATTTTCATGCAAAATAAAGTTAAATGAATATCAAAAAACACTTTTATTTCAACGTTTTCCACGCGAAAAATTATACCAATCAAACACAATAAATTTACAATTCACAGGAAAACAATTTCTAGGCAATCCAATTTCATGGAATTCATTTTCTTTCCATCCAAATTCTATCTTTGTAATCAAACGGACCCTTGATGTTTTAATTGACGTGGTCAACCAACTTTCCTCCGTTTTATCCATCAGCTAAATACTTTCAACCAATTCATTTTTACACCTTTATTACTCGGTCCAAGATAAACGACACCCACGGTGAAAAAAATGAAATCGAAATATAACCATAAAATTTGATGAAATTTGTGATTAAAAAGTTTTGAAACCCATAAAATATGTTGTTAGATTCGGTTCATAGTATATTTGGAGCCCACTTTTGAAGACTAACTCCAAATTCAAATCTATAAGTTGTTAACATTGCGATTAAACCAATTTGAAAATGAATAATGCACTTTTTTATTAGAGATTTGGGTCCTAGTATGATAGTATCAACTCTATGGAAAGTCAACCAAATCTATGTTCTACAATATTAATAAAATGAGACTTAATCAGAAGGGATTAAGTAAACTTCTCTATAAACAAATCTTGATTAAAAATTTTTCCAAGTCAATTTTCAGTTACTCTTAAGACCCTTTTTTTTTTTTTAAATGAAGTTGATGAAGTTACGTTTGCTTATTTTACTTTCAAGAAATTAAATACAAAAACGTAGATAATGTTGAAAATCGAAAAAAGTTAGGGGGCAAGATGTAAATACATAAAAATTTAGGAGAAAATGTCCATTATAGATACATTTGTGAATGAAAGTCCATCAAGGTAACTGGCCTCACTCTCCCCTATATAAACCGACCATTTCATAACAATAGTCAACAATATATAGTCCCTGTTTGGACTCCATTTTAACGTGATTTTGGAAGAAAAATGTATTTTGGAATAGTGACTTTTCGGAAAATGTGATTAAAAAATGAAGAAAAGTTTTGAATTTACGTTTATATTATTTTACGAAGGAATGTGTAGTTAAAAATGAGTTTTGAAAAAAATGTATTTTAGAAAAAGTGGAACCCAAACAGGGGCATAATATCAGTTGTATCAAGAACTAAATTATTTTATCTTAGTTTCAAATTTCAATTTAACGATCACTATTTCAAAAATTTACAAAGTTACTACAAAAACGCACAAAATGCAAGTGTTAAATAATATATTAAAATAGTGTAAAAGAAGTTAAATAAGACGAAGAATAATTTATTTAGAATTTTTATGCTTATGGATGTCGAGTTCTTCAAAAAATCATTTTGAAGTAAAAAATGCTTCGACCGAATTTATTATATCCATTTATTTTATTATTTAAATTCATGTTCATATCAATATTAATCGATGTTCTAATTAAATTAACAAAATAATTTTTAAATTCGACATTTATGTAAAAAGAACCTTGATATTGCTAACTTAGTGTTATTTATTTCAATATCCCTTTCTAAAACTACAAGGAATCAAGGATGTTACAAATTCAGTCCAATTAAATGGCTTCACACGCTTAGCCCGGTCCATCTCACTTCAAGAAACGACGCCGGATTATTATAAATGCGCAGCAGAGGAGTAAAAATGGAAAAAAAGAATTCATGGCGGGAAAAAGAGCCGTTGGTTGCAAAGCAGCAAAAATTGGCGCCAATTTTCAGTCGGTTTCATCTGCCCGGAATCTGCCCGACTCTTTCCGGGCAGCTCTGCCCATCTATAAAACTCGGTTATAGCCTCATTCAGGCATTGTCAGTAACAGTAACAAATTTCCTTCTCTCTTTCTTTCTCCATATTCTTTGAACGAGGAATAATATCAAGAAAAGCCCTTTTGGCTTATTCTTCTCTTCATTCCCCCCTTATATTCCCTTTTTCGACATGGATGTTACGAAGAAACAAGGAGGCAAAGAATCAGAAGGCAATAAATGGTTGGTTGCTGGAATCTCAGTACAGGTTCCTTTGAAATCGACATCTGCAAAGCCTAAAGAAGGATATGAAGATTATGAGCGTTGTACGACTCCGTCGGCGAGAGAATTCATGATGCCGGAGATGTTTACTTGCCCGGCGGCCCCAAGGAAGCGCCGGCCGAGTTTGAATTGTGAAGACCATGACAAGTGTTGTACGACTCCGCCGGCAAGAGAATTCAAGATGCCGGAGATGTTTTCTTGTCCGGCGGCCCCAAGGAAGCTCCGGCCGAGTTTGAATTGCCATTTTTATGGCTTTGGGTTCTCTAATTCACCGGATTTGGAGTCTGTCTGTCTTTATTCTCCAT
>NW_019262924.1:4941-16766 GCF_002742605.1 Olea europaea var. sylvestris | reverse complement strand
ATAGGACTATAAATCTGCTGTTTGCTGAGCCTCTATATTTACTACAAGAGCCATTAGTCAAGAAAAGAAAACCATTACAACTGTGAGGGATTTACAAACATGCCTGTGCTCATGGCATCCAAACTTAATATCTGGTTCACGAATCTCTCTCCCTTCGAAACGTCACCATTAGAGAGCATAGGTCTGGCGGAACCTTTATGATTGCAATTATTTAAGTCAACAACCACACAATTTCTTCTTTCACGCAGTACAAAACAATTAATAACTAATTTGTGTTTTTGTTTTATTTTCATTGAATCTTAAGACGGTCACGAACTGAATTAGAGCATGTTGGGCTAAGCTTAAAAGGTTTATTTATTAAGTAAATAAGTAAATTTTAAGAAGTTACTTATTTTGGTAGCAACAGGGGTCGAGGGATTGCCCAAAGCCCACTAAATTTTTTAGTTAAGAAAAAATATTTTTATGGAAAAATTGCCTAGCATAAAAGAAATTTTTTCTATCCCGCCCACCCCACACCTTCCACCCGCAGCGAGGTAAGAGTTATAGTCAAAATAAGTAATTTTTTTTACTAGGATAAGAAGAAAGTACTAATCCCAAAACAGTTGAAAAAACAAAAATTTACTCAAACTAACTACCTTTAAGGCTTTGACATAATTAAAATCTAAGCCAGACATGAAGCTTAAGATTCTTAAATCATCGCGCATACGGAGAATAAGATTCATCTCTTGTCAAATAAAAAAGGCCCCGATGATGAAACTACTTTAACCGTTGAAGGATTTGAATCCTGATGAAACTACTTCTATTTTACTGTAGTATCTTTTACTGCATTCCCAGTTCTATCATTATTTGTTTATTTAATGTTTAATGACACATCTTTATGCCTTTTGACCTTCATTTATCTCAGTTAAGTAGCCATATACCACACCAACAATTTGAAGCAGATCAAGGATGGAACAACCGTGAAGCAGCCTTGTACTAAAGTCGACAGTTCAGTGGCTGTTATTTCAACTGAATTCGTATTTTGTAATGTCCAAAGTTTTGTTTTTGGCATGTAAATGGTATTATAATTAAATGGTATTATATTAAAATACTATCTCTAGAGTATTTTACGAAGAATTTATCTGCATATTCAATTATAGATCGATGTGCATGTGTATTTTATGTGTGTGTCGATTTAATTATAGTAAACATTAAAGTTGGCTATTTTTCAACTCCTATTAGTCAAATATTTCATTTCTTTACTATCAAGAGGTGTACCCCTAAACTTGTTCTTTATTTTCACTCCTTGGATGATAATTCTAAAGGTTGAATTCTCTTCACTCATTCATTTCGTACTAAAGTTCGTTCAGTTTAACCAATAATAGCCACTATCCCGATTTGTAATGATTCTCCTTAAATTTGAGCGTATCAACCTCAAACTTCATCTAGAATAATTATCCTCACTATAAGTCTAAATCTACAATTAAGTATCCAAGACACATTCGGGCAAAGGTAGTGCTTATAATTGTTTTGTTATTGCTTTAACATACTTCGTATTTTCAGTTTCATAGTATCACTTCTTCTGTTTTGAGGAATTTTTCATTACTTATCGACAATATTTTCACTTTACATTGCAAATAACCCTTTTTTTTTTTTGGGTAGATTGTCTTTTAATCATTGGTGATGAATAGGGCCGAATAACACTAGACTAACTTTACACAATAATGTAGATAATTTTTTCTACGTATCAGATAGTGTAATGTCTATTATTTTTTGGGATAAGTAATTAGGATCAAAATTCCTAGCATATGGGCATTACTTAGGTTCTTCTTGTTAGCCAAAGAAAGATACTCCATACTCAAATGGTTTTGGAATTGCATTGTTTGGTTTAGGTTCCAAATAACTTACATTCAGGCTTTTTCAACCTATTCTATTTAAGTACCACTTCAAAGAAATAAGTTGATTAAATATGATTATTGTGCTCAAAAGACATCAAATTCAACAAGAATAAGCTCCATAACAATCATAGTAGCTATTCATCAATCACTAATTTCAATAATTTCATCATTAGTTGACAACACCATCCAACTCATTCAAGAACAAATTAAGCAATATAATATTTTTGAAATATTTTCATTTTTATTTAAAGCGTAATGTACAAAGTAAAATAAAAACACAATATCAATCATGATTCACCCCCAAACTTAAATTATACACTGCCCTCTATATATAAAAATGTAAAGCACAAGACAAAAATAACAAAAGAGGGATGTAGAGACACATCGAGAAGTGTGTTGGATCGGACGCAAGGTTTTGAAATTTGAATTATTTTAACAAGCTTTTTGAATTATTCCATTTTCCATTGCTTTTGTTAATTTCCATTTGAATTTTATTGTATCTTCAATTTAGTGTAAACATCATAAATATTAGAAGTGCACAGAAGATATAAATCTAGTATACAATGAAGCATCAACTAACACCAAACAAATCATGATTTGCATCAAAAAGAGGGCCGAATTAATGAATTTCACTTCAATTTCCTTTTTCTTAGCCTAAGTTAGAGATGATGACCCATTTTATGCTGTACTTAAATAAAATGTTAATAGTATTTAAACACAAACCTTTCAAAGCTATATGAAATGCAAATACTTAAAGCATAATCTACAATATATTAAAAGTGTAGATAGAGGAGAAACTTTTGAATACAAATTTTACCCTTATATATTTAGTTAAATTTTAATCGATCTATTGTTAATGCCAACTTTATGTATTATAATATTATTTCATATGTACATGGATATATATTATTTATATAACTGAGCTTCACTTAAAATCAACATTCATCAACTTATATATATATATATAAAGATAAAATGTGAAAATAGATGATATCAAATAGAAAGTACGTATACTCGAATAGGAGTTAGTGCTTTCAAAGCCAAGCTTATGGAATTATTGATCTTGTAGTAGCTGAATGAAAATAAGATGACGATCAATGATTTTATCATGCAGAACACTTATGGCCATTACCTACTTAGGATTAATTTCAGTGTCGCTCGTCAAGGTCCTTGGTGGTCTTTCTCAAATTTCATTTGTCCAATCTGGTTTCTAAATTTTTTATTATAGCCTCTTGGTTTTGAAGGCCTATTTCAATTTTTGGTGTAAACTGAGTCGTAATCTCTATCATTTTAAACGTTGCTTTTTTTTTTTTTATGCAACTTTTTTTTTTGGCTGCTGAAAACTTGACGGTGCATGTAATGATCTAAGCCTAATGTCCGGCCGTTGACTTACATATTGTACACTCATGGAAAGCCTAAGCTTATCTTAAGTCTCTCTTGAAGGAAAGATTATGAGTCTGAATCCTGCGGCGTGATAGAAATCCGTGAGGGATAAGACGGGTTTAATTTAGACTCTCCTAGATAGATAATACATAAGTTATTAGTCGGGCTCTAAAACTTGCAATTCCAATCAAAGCATATAGATCGTAATATATTTGTATGTATAGTCGCTTCAGTCGTGCTTGTCATAAAAAAATGTACATTTTTTTATAACGACTCGAACCTCGTGCCCAAGCCGTTATGTCTTAGGTACTGTCTGTTATAAAAGAACCCGAGCCCATCTTATCCCTCATAAATTTCTATCACATCTCTAGATTTTGAACCAATGATCTTTCCTTTAAGAGAGAATTAAGTTGAACCCCGATACCAAATGTTACAAAAAAATGCGCATTTTGTTGTAACAACCAAGCTTCATGCCTAAGTCATTATGGGGGTGTTTGATGGGCATTTTTATGTAAAAATGTATTTTAGAATAGTAAATTGATGTGAAATGTATGGTTGAGAAATAAGGAAAAATTTTTTATTTACGTGTAATATTATTTTAATAAAGAATGTGTGATTGAAAAGAAGAGAGAAAAAAATGCATTTTGAAAAAAATGACTATCAAATGGGGTCTATATCTTACGTATTGTTTGTTGTGGAAAAACCTGAGCCTATCTTATTCTTTCCGAATTTGTATCCCGTCCCCAGATTTGAACTCATGATACTTTTCTTAGAAAAAATTTAAGTTGAATCCCGATACCAATTGGACAAGTTGCCCAATTGGTATTGTCATTCAACTTAAATATTTCTTAAAGAAAATGTAATGGGTTCGAATTTTGGGGACGTGATAGAAATTCGTTGATTAATCTTGAATCTCTTAAATCTTCCTTGATTAATCTCCACCCGTGCATTTTTCTTCTTTGCTCAAAAATAAAATAATAATCTTCAAAGAATTGACTTATTGTATCTTGCCTCTTGATTTCTTCTAAAAGAATGATGATTGTCCTCCCCCCCATCTTGCCTCTTGATTTCTTCTAAAAGAATGACCCCCCCCCCCCCCCCCCCTTCCTTCTCTGATAGCAAGAACTGGTGTATTATATGATATGTGATGTGTCCTCCAATGTTGGTTTTTGTTTTGTAGTTATAGAGGTGATAAATAGGTTGAAATTCACGTCCAAATTTGTTTCGATAAGGTAGTTGAATCAGGTAAAAAAATTTGCCCCATCTACCAATTTTTAGACCATGCGATCTCACCCTATACTGGGCTGTGATAACATGAGCACATGATTTTGTGTTCTATAGCAAATTTTTAAAGGATTACAATCGCATCCCTATAAGGCATGTGATTGGGAATGTTTATTTTGGTCCCCTCTTTTTCCTTTTCTCGTTCAAGTTCAGCTCTTTATCTTCTGATTTCATTCATTTTGATCCATTCATTTAATCTTCATTCCTTAGTACGAGTCAAATTTTGAACATTGTGATTTAGTCCCATATCTTTAAATTTTTCATTTTTTGTCATTTTTTGGCCAATTATTAGTTCTATTTATCGAAACCCTTTCAGCCTGCATGTATGCTAAAACAATCAGTATTTAACAAAATTAAGTAGTAATCTCATTGATTTAACTTCCGAGTATTCACTTTTGATTGGCCGAATAAGTGTAAAAGTTACGCCATCAACCAGGCTGTGGTACCAATTGATTTTGTGTGAGGCATGAAATAAGAAATGAATAAAATATTTAGGGCAACCCAGGGACACTGTAACGCAAAAAATAAATAAATAAATAAAATGTTGTTTCACAAAGAATGCAATGAATTTAGAAATCAAATATTCGTTGATTTTTAACAAAGAATATCAAATTCTTGATCTCGATCTCAAAAATTGTCGATTCCAGTGAATATCAATTTATCGTTGCTAAATTGGAAGAAATCCAATATTCAAAGAAAATATCTCACTAAATTTTATTTCATAAGAACTTGAATGGTCTTAATTAAGGCTTATAATAGTTATTTAAAGCAAAATAATGATAACTATTGAAATCTAGATAATAACAAAAATCTAGATAGTGATTCAATTCTAGATAACAACAAAAATTGAAAAGTCCTAATCAGAATTAAATTTCGAATATATTTACTAAAGAATATACTAACTAAAAGATAATTAAAAGTATGATTGATGCAAATTAATTAATTTAATATAGTATATATTTGTATATTATATTTTATTTACAGTCAAGAGTTTTTTATTATCCTAGTTAGTATTTCTTTAGTAAATAAATTTGAAATTAAATTTCGATTAAGACTTTTTATTTATCGCTTTCACCGCGTCAGTCAATATTGAATACCTCTTTCGCGTTAGTTGTGATTCGCTCACTAACACAGAAAATTTAGATCCGCTAATTTGAAATATCAATTGCCAAAAATTTAACGCATTGACCCTTTTAGCCCCCATTTGAGCTCTATCATTTCTCATTACATTAAATTAAAATTTTCTCTCTCCTACTTTTAACTACACAATTTCTAATAAAATAATATTACACGTAAATCAAAAAATTTTCAACCACTCATTTTTAAAAAAAAAACACTATTCATCTCATAATAATCTACAAATAATGGGGCTCAAACGATCCCTTAATGGCAGTTGATCGAATAGGTTTGTCGATCACTTCAATCATTGTGTCCCTACTATTCGATAGCCTATTTTGTGATTTAATGATTCTTCCCGTTGTGCTGGGCGGGCAATGTGAAGTTATGGTTTGTACTTTGTACCATGCTCACCACACTTAGCTTGTCATATGATTTCAAGTTTAACCATTTTATAGTTTAACGCTGCTCATCTCCCAACTTGTCGAGTGATTTAGGGATTTTTCCATCTTATGGTTTTATGTGCTCACTCACTAGACTTGTACCATGATTTCGAGCTTTAACTATCTCGTTATGTTGCTCATCATCCAACTCGTTGAGTGATTTAGGAATTTAGCTATATTATGGTTTTATGTGCTTACCGTTAGACTTGTCTAATGATTTCAAATTTTAACTATCTTGTGATTTTAGTTTGGACTTAGCCATATATGGTTTTATTGTGCTCATCACAAGATAATATAAAACATATTATTGAATGGGTGGAAGAAGAATAGGATCAAAACGGGAAAAAAAATAACAGTAGAAAGAATGCCTAAATTTGGGTTTGGGCTCATATTACCATTTCGAAAAAAAAAAGACGAGGCGAGTAATACTTGTAACTTTATTATGACATATGATGGATTTCGGCCATTTGAATTCATTTAGGATTTGAAAACTACTTTTTAAAGTTTTTAGAGCTATTTCTGTCAGTTAGTTTATTTTGGATTCTTTTCGATTTTAGTTTGTTTAAACTTTGTTTCATTAATTTTAGTCATCTTAAACTAAATTTTCATGTAAACCCTTATAAATAAGGGGTTATTTCGTTATTTCGTTTATTTTTTCATTAATAAAATTTTGTATGTTTATTCTTTCATAATTTTGTGGGTTCCAAATTTCGAGTTTTTAAAGTTTTCCCTTGAATTTCTCATTTTGCACTGCGTCAACTAGTATCAAAGTTAGCTTTCTCGTCTTTATATCCTTAATTCATAAACATGCGTGACATGCCAGTTACTAGGGCAGAGGTAGATGCAATAAATTGATAGCTTGACAATCTTACTACTCAGATCGAAAAGATTCGTCAATTGTTTCTCCGAGGTGTTGGAAACAATTGATAGGATGACAAAGGCAATCAACAATGAATGAATCGATGAGCTTGTAGTTTGGAGAAGAAAGAATTGGAGGCATACAATAGAAGAAAGCAAATCAGAGGAGGAAGAGGAGAAGTTTGAAGTAACACCGCATAATTTTAATCATCAAAATCGAAACACATTTGATGATTATCGAATTAAAATAGACATTCCCCTATTATTTGGTTCTTTGATTTGTTGGTAGAGGTTAAAAGATTCTTCAAAATTACAGATGTTTCAAAGGAAAAGATGCTGGCATTCCGTTTGAAATCTACAGTGGCAATATGGTGAAATCAATTACAAAATGCTCAAAGAACACAAAGAAAAAGTCGGATTCGAACTTGGAGAAAGATGAAATCGGTCTATGGTGGTCGATTTCTACTTACGGATTATGAACAAATTTTATATCTTATGTACCTGAAATGCACGCATGGTAGTCGTACAGTATTAAATTACACCAATGAATTTATGAGATTGGCGAAGTGGAACAATTTGTCAAAATCTCTGAAAATCAAATGGTAATCAGGTATACTAGTACTCTGAAAGTTGGTATTCAAGATAAAATCGGGTTGCAGAATATTTGGACGTTGCAAAAAGCCATTAACATGGCGATAAAAGTGGAGACGATGGAATCTGATTAGATGATGATTTCATATAAGAGGCCCCCACATGTCGAAACATCATCATCACTCCTTCATATAAAGAAAATGCCCCATAACATACCCCAGCCAATCCTAACAAAAGTAATGTTGATAGTACTGGTCGGTTTAGGAACAAAGGTCAGACTCAAGGCACAATTTAAAATGCAAATATGTATGCTAAACCCATGTGGGATATTTGTTATAGATGCTGCAAGCTTAGGCATCGTCCAATACCCATCCTGAAAGAAAGCAAGTTAATTTGGTGGAACCGGAGGCAGTGGTCAAGAAGAAAAACATTGAGGTGATAGATGAGTATGTGAGAGTAGAGCTCACTGCTAAGAAAGGTGTAGAAAAGCTCAGTTTGATACTGCATCAAATCTTTTTATCACCAAAGGAGGACAGACATCATTATTGCATCTTTCGTTTGCTTTGTTTTGTAAAGAATAATGTGTATAAATGGATTGTGGTCAATGAAAGTCGTGAGAATTTTTTACCGAAGGGGTTGGTGAATTTATTTATCAAACTGAGAACCATCCTAAACATTATTGACTTGGTGAGGTGAAGAGAGGTCCTTCCATTCAAGTTGAAACGTACCTGTTTTCATTGATAAGCATTATAAGAATGAAGTTATGTGTCATATCATAGACATAGATGCTTGCCATATCCTATTGGGTCATCCATGGCAGTTTGATGTGGATTCAACTCTCAAATGGCATGATAATGTGATATTCTTTTCATGGGATAGTCATAAGATCGCTTAGTTCCTCTCAAACAAGCGGAGAAGTCTACTCAACAACGAACCGAGAGTTTCCTTACCCTTACAAGTAATAAGAAAAAGATTGCAGAGTCTGTAAGAGAATTTTATTACTTTTTTCCAATTGTAGTTAATGGTCTTTTTACAGCAAATAAAGAAGATGAGGTTGTTTTGTCTAAGGTGCAAAAAATATTGACAGAATTTGAAAATTTGGTTTTTAATGAATTGTCGATTGAGTTACCTCATATGAAGAATATTTAGCATCAGACTAATTTGGTACCTAGGGATGGCCTTCCAAATTTGTCTCGTTATCGAATGAATCCAATGGAGAATGAGATTTTAAGTGAGCAAATTAAGAAGCCGTTGAGTAAAGGATTCATAAGGGAGAGTTTTAGTCCGTTTGTAGTTCCTATCCTTCTAGTACTAAAGAATGATGGAAAGTGGCATATGTGTGTTGACAATCGTGCCATCAAAAAGATAACAGTGGAGTATAGATTTTCCATTCCATAGTTGAAGGATATGTTAGATATGCTTGGGGGTTCTGAGGTCTCCTAAAAAAGACTTTCATAGTGGCTATCACTAGATATATATCAAACCTAGGGACAAATGGAAAACTCAATTCAAGAGTAAGATGAACTCTACAAATGGTTGGTGATACCATTCAGACTTTCGAATGCTCAAAGTACCTTCGTAAAGGTGATGAATCAGGTTCTTTGTTATTTTATTGGTCTTTTGTTGTGGTTTATTTTGATCTTATTTACAGTAAGTCCAATGAAGATCACTTAGTTCAGTTTAGGCAAGTCCTAAAGATTTTGAAGGAAAATCAGTTGTATATCAACATGAAGAAGTGTACATTCTGTACATATAAGTTGTTGTTTCTAGGCTTTGTGGTTGGTGAAAATAGTCTACATGTGGATGAAGAAAAGACAAAAGCAATCCAAGATTGGCCAACGCCAAAATCAATTTCTAAAATGAGGAGTTTTCATGGTTTAACAACTTTCTACAAACTATTTATCAAGTATTTTAGCACTATTGTGGCACTACTCATAGAATGTTTGAAGAATGGGAGATTCAATTGGGAAGAGGGGTAAGATAAGAATTTTGCCTTCATTAAAGAAAAGTTGTGCACAACTCCAGTATTAACTTTGCTAGGCTTCGAGAACATCTTTGAGATGGAGTGTGATGCTAGTGATGTAGGTGTTGGAGCTATCATTTCTTAAGAGAAGAGACCCATTACTTTCTTTTCAGAAAAAGCTGAGTGATGCTAGGCTAAAGTGGAGTACCTATGAGCAAAATTTCTATGCAATTGTGAGAACTTTGGAGCAACGAGAATACTACCTTGTGCATAATGTGTTTGTTTTGTTCACTAATCACCAAGCCTTAAAGTTAATTCAATAATCAGGAAACATATTAGTAGGATTCGTGCTCGGTGGGTGACATTCCTTCAGAAATTTCCTTTATGATTAAGCATAAATCTGGAAGAATGAATAATATTGTAGATGCATTGAGCCAGAGAACTTCTTTATTGGTCACACTATCACAGGAAATTATTGGGTATGAGTGCTTAAAAAAACTATATGCAGATGATCATGACTTTAAAGAGATTTAAAACAAGTGTGTGAATCGAGAATTAATGGTGAATTTTTACACTAGTGATTGGTATTTGTTCAAAGGCAACTAGCTTTTTATTCCTATTTCATCTTTACATGACAAGTTGATTCGAGATTTGCGTTGTGGAGGTCTAAGTGGACACTTGGAGCTCGACAAAAAATAGCCAGTTTGGAGGCTAGGTAATGTTGGCCACAGTTGAAGTGGGATGTTGGAGTTATAGTTAGAAAATGTTATATTTATCAAATGTCAAATGGTCAAGCACAGAATACCGAGTTGTACATGCTATTTCTTGTCCCTCGAGGTATATGGCAAGATCATGCTATGAATTTTGTTCATGGATTACCTCGTACTTAATAGGGAATAGATTCTATTTTAGTGGTGGTTGACAGGTTCTCCAAAATGGCTCACTTCATAGCTTGTCGAAAGCCTTTGGATGCATTGAGTATTGTCAAATTGTTTTTTAGGGAGGTTGTTAAATTGCATGGAGTTTCCAAGTTTATTATCGGGAGACAAAGTATTCTGGGACACTTTTGGATTATATTGTGGAAGTTGTTTAGTACCAATTTGAATCGAAGCAGCACTGCCCATCTCTAAACTAATTGAAAAAACGAGGTCACTAACTGTATCTTTGAAAATATGGTTTTTGTGGAGATAAACCCAAATAATGAGATCTTGTACTGCCTTAGGTGGAGTTTGCACATAACAGTGCAGTTTACACTACTACATGCGCGTCCCTGTTTATTATTGTGGACACAAAGGTTCCTTACCATGTGGTGGATCTAATGAAGTTGCCCAAAGGCAATAGTAAGAGTGTTGTTGCTGAACATCTGGCAAAAGAGTTGTTAGCAATTCATCATGAAGTAAAATGGAAATTAGAGAAGACTAATGCAAATATAAGGCAACAGCAAATTCACATCGACAAATTTGTGCGAGACTTAGTGATAGTGTTTTTGAGAAATGGGAGATTTCTTGGTACCTACAACAATTTGAAACAAAAAAAGTGTGAGTCTTTCAAAGTGCTTAAGCGAATTAACAACAATACTTATATTATTGATTTAATAGAGTCCATGGTTATTTTTCGAACGTTCAATGTGGTAGATTTTGTGAGTTCCATAAAGATGATGAGCCTTTATATCCAGATTATAACTCGAAGTCGAGTTCTTCGAATGTGGAAATGACTGTTGTAGAACATATTGTTTAATGGATGGAAGAAGAATTGGATCAAAATGGAGAAAAAGTAATAGTGCAGAAAGATCATCCAAATTTTGATTTTAGGCCCATAATACCATTTCGAAAAGAGGACGACGAGGCGAGCAATACTAATGGCTTTTCCATGATGTACAATGGATTTTGGCCATTCAAGTTCGTTTATAACTCAGAAACTACTTTTAAAAAGTTTTAGCGCTACTTCTATCATTTAGTTTAGTTTGAATTCTTTTCAATTTTAGTTTATTTAAACTTTGTTTTCGTTGATTCTAGTCATCTTAAACTAGGTTTTCATGTAAACCCTTATTTATAAGAAGTTATCTTTTTATTAATAAAATCTTGTGAGGCTGTTCCTTCATACTTTTGTGATGCCAAATTTCAAGTTCTTAAGGTTTTCACTTGAATTTATTGTTTTGTATTGCGTCACAAGACTTGATTAATTCATTTTTTCAATTTAATATTCTTCATATGTAAGACATTATGTTTACATAAATGTGCACGGTCGACTGGAGCTCAAATATACTATGTTATACCTAATTATCTCTAATATATCAATTGGGTGCCCGGG
>NW_019262924.1:471-4790 GCF_002742605.1 Olea europaea var. sylvestris | reverse complement strand
GGGGGCAAATGTAATTATATACTATGTTCATTTCTATGAAGTGAAAAGTAGTAGTAAGATATAATTTTAATTCTTATATTTGTTAACCTTGTTACATAAGAAACCTGGAATCCTACTCTCTTCACTCATGGCTTTTCTTCTAGAGGAATTCTGAAATTTGGCCGATTGATTCAAATAATGATAGACAGGAAGGAAGCATGGTAGTTTAATTCAATTTCTATTTTTTCAAACCTTTTTCATTTAAATCTCATTTTTATTCCCAAAAGCACAAGCTAGTTTTGGTTAAGAATTTAAGTGATACTGCCTAAATAAACATCTTTTTAGAGCCTGTTTGGAGCTATTTCTTCAATGGCTTTTAAACCAAAAAAAATAGCCATTACGTAGTCAAAAATGACGGCCACTGTTGGAAACTAACAGTTAGAAAATCAATTTTTTGGCCAACAAAATCCGTCCCAAACAGCCTCTTAATATCATGCAAACTAGAAATTGATTAAACTCAACCCTTTATTAATCTTTTGAATTTTTCTTCCCAAGTGACTATAGAAAAGGTCCTCAGATATTACTCATTAATATTAAATGTTTATTTAGCATTTTTTCCACTTAACCTCTATAATTTAAGAAGAAATTTCTCTTGCACTAATATAAACGAGCTGTAGAACCTTATCCGATATTTTCAATGAATGGATTATTACATTCTTATTTACAGTGAAAAATAAAAATCAAAACAAACAAAATTAACCTTTTCAAAAACGTATTTTTAAATTCAACTATGGGATCTTTGGCATGACTTTTACTTTTGTTTTCTGTGAAAGAGTTTTTGAAGAAAATTACCTCTATTTTTATTTAAAAATTAATTTTTAATAAAGTTTTCTATTTCAGCCACTACATTGGACCAACATCTTCTAAAAACTCTTCTAAATAAAATATTTTTATAAAATTAGTCAAAAGCAGTTTTTGAATTTTAAAATCTCATTTTTACCTAAGAAATACGTAGACAAGAGCTATAAAAGGCGGGAATTAAATTTTACAAACATCTTAGTTACTAGCAGGCATTAAAACTTGAAAATAATTAAAACTTCTAAGTTAAGTGCTCCTATGCTAACATCTTCGAGTTCACGAGGACAATTTCAAAGGAGACGCCAAAATACTAAATGCACCAAATTTTGGTATAAAATGTCTTGAATGTAGCACCAAACTTTGTAACATTTGATGCAAATGGTAAAAAGCCAATTTTACCCTTTGTTTTCATTTGCCAAACAAATTGATTATAAGGGTATTTGTCTCATTTGTATTACACATTTTTCAATACAATATATTTTTATTATAATTATTATGACAATTATTTCAAACTTTTTGTTATGTTGCTACTCATTTACTATTTTTTTTTTTTTACATTTCTCGATGAATTTAATATTTTTCGTTAATTTAACGTAATTATTTATTTAGTAATTTATGCATTTATAAAATAAATATAGAAGTAAGTTTTCAAATAAATAAATTGTTTTAAGTTTTCAAATAAATAAATTGTTAAGAATAAAAAATTGAAGAAAATGATTAAACACTGTTAATTTGGAGTAAGTTTTGGTGTAATAATTGAAGATAATTTTTAGTTTGGTACAAAATTTGGTGTAAAATGATACAAAACTTACCTCAAATTTTGATGTAAAGCTAGAGATGTTTGAAAAAACCCTTTTAACTACCTCCTCGACTCACCCTTTTCAACACCACTTCACATCCTCTAAAAACATGTTTCTCAACATTAGGACTTTAAGGCTTATGGCCACCTCCCCTGTCGGGATATTGTTACTTTTGTCTCTTCCTCCTCTACCACTCTTTTGGCCCATGTTTGACAATCAAATTTTGGAAAAATTAGAGTTTTGAATAGCGATTTTCATGGAAATGTATAATTAAAAAGTAGGAAATTGTTTTGAGTTTATGTGTAAAATATTTGTGTGAATGTGTGATTGAAAATGAGTGTGTAGGGAAAAAAATTGAAAATAATGGTTATTAAACAGGAGCTTGGTAATGATAAAAATTTCTTAATTTCTAATATTTTATTTTGCATAATACGTTTCATCTAAGTCCCTGTTTGATAGCGATTATTTTGAGAAAATGAAGTTTTGAATAGTGATATTCTGAAAAAATTGTCATTAAAAAGGAGGAAATTTTTTTAAATTTACGTGCAACATATTTTATTGTGTAAATATATATAGTAAAAAATGAGCACAAAAATCAAAGAATTTTAAAATAATAATCGTCAATCGATATAATGGTACAATACCACGCCACACCTGGATGTGCTTATTGCTGATAGTAAATAATTAAATAAATTGTGCCCTAAATTAACACGTCTCTTCTTCAATATAAGCTCTCTTTGGAATTTCATTAATTTTCATTCCATTATATTTTATTTTCATTATCCTATTTTCAACCACACAATTTTCTACAAAATAATATTATACGTAAATCGAAAACTTTTTTTTTTCAAACACTCATTTTGAAAAAAAAAAAAAAAAAACACCATCCTAACCATTTTAACTTCTAAAAAATGGGGGCTAAAATGAAAACTTGCATCAATCATAAAATATAAAATAACTATAAATTGTCAATGTCCGTAATAACAAGTGACATATCAAATTGTACGGGTTTCATCACACATGTAACAAAGTATTATTGATTTGACTTTCGTATAATGCCCTTATTTGATTAAAATTTAAATTTAAATTTTTATAGAAAATAAATTTAATAATTAATTTTAACAATGTATTTTTATCGGACATACAATTTTTTAATTCTACATTTTATCAAATTTTATCAAAATTTGCTAAAAATTTAATTTTAATATCAACCAAAACATAGGCTAATATTTTTTAAATGTCACATCCAAGGCTTTAAATTACTATTTTGAATTCATGTCTGTATTTTATATTTCATTTCGCGCATCTCCTCAATCTTCTAAAATTATGACAGACATATTCCAAACTGATGAAAAACACTTATTTAAACATTAAACGGTGACATGAGACTCAAGTGATATAGAAGTGTAATAGTAATTCGATTGAAAAAGATATTATTTGATTATATAAGTTGTGAATACTAAATAATGTATAAATATGAGTAATAAAAGTTGTGAGTCTTCAGTTAATACCAATTCCAAAATTTCTAAGATATTATTGTGTTTCTTGTTTTATTTATTTTAGATCTATTTTTTGAAGGATATAGCTATAGATTTGTATCTTTGATTAAATATCCACACGCACACACACACACACACACACACATATCGATCGAAGTGCGTAAGCCCCTTTAGAGTAGAGATAGAGGCGGTCCATTGAAGAAAATCAAAGCAAAATGTAGCTGAAAGCAAGGGCGGTCGTAAATCAGCTGAAGGTGCTAGGTTCCTGTAGGAGATGACTCTAACTCATGCCAATAGAAGCAGAAAGAAGGGATGAACATGCCCATCTGCCTTTCTGACCTGCAGACTTGGTAAGATTGGATGTTAAAATGGACTAAGGCTTCAACCACTTATTATATATATATAGTAACATATTGTGGCTTCTTTAGACTGGTAATTTAATAATAACACAAACTTGTGAGATTACAATAAAAATCATACAAAGTGAAATCACAATCTAACTCATTGGAATATTCTGTAAATAGCTTTTACAAGTCAAGACATGCAATAACATAATTGAACAACCAACAAGCTCTACTAACATACATGTGATCTATGTAAGGAAAATTGTTATCGCACAGAAATGGACATTGAACCTTGTGATCAAATTAAATCAAAATAAAAAAAATTAGTGATGAGATTCAACAACAAGAATTCAAATTGATTAAAATAAAAGTTATTTAAAAGTTGAGCGACTTCTTATGCTTTTTACCCACTTTTGGAGCAATTATTACAGTTTAATTATTAGATAATTGCAAAAAGAAAAAGAATAAAAGGAATTGATCGTGGGGCGGGAAACACTCCTTCAACAATCCAGTACCTGAACCCATTAAAACAGAGATACGCGGACTCCATGTACCATGTTTGGCTAAGCTTACAAGTAATAAGTAGTTTAAATATAAATAATTTTTTCCCTGAAATCACAAACAGTGACGAGTAAAGAAGTTTGAAAAACTAAGGCCCTGTTCTCTTTACAGTTTTCGGGCCGTTTTTTGTTTTCGATTTTTCAAAATGGTGAAAACGTGTTCTCTTTCCCGCTTTCGAAAACGAAAAAAAAATTTGTGAAGAAAACACAAAACGACTTTTTTGTCGTTTTGGGCGTTTTCAGTGTAAAACTTGAAAAAATTGAAAACGCGGGAAACAA
>NW_019262924.1:0-464 GCF_002742605.1 Olea europaea var. sylvestris | reverse complement strand
GGTTTTTCTAAAAATTTAAAAAAAAAAAATTAAAATTAATTTTTTTTTTTTTTTAGGTGGTGTTGTGGTGATTCTCAAAATTAAAAAAAAAAATCATTTTTTTTTTGTTTTGAGAAACTAACAAAAAGAACGCATTTTCAATAATTTCAAAACAAACACTCAAAACACAAAACTCAAAATGAATTCAAAACTTAAAACACAAAACTGAAATACAAAGAGAATACCCCCTAAATAATAAGTAGTTTTAACATAAGTACTTTATTTATTAATTAAAATAAACAAATAATAGGACAATAAAAGTAAGAAAAAAGTAATTTAAAAAAAAAAAGTTTAAAGTAGGAAAAAGAGTGAATAATATAAAATTTTTCAGTAATAAAAGTAACTTTTACATATATCAAATCGAATTAAAGGGTATCCCATCCAAACATGCACCATCCTGAAAACCCTTTACAAAACCCCAGTTG
>NW_019262923.1:34863-40679 GCF_002742605.1 Olea europaea var. sylvestris | reverse complement strand
AACTTCGGGTTTGTTCGTTTTTGGCGAATTGATAGTCTAATTCGATTGGAATCGAGCCAATGAAATGAGGCTTTTGATTTTGTGATAACATCTGGTTTGCTCTTTTTTGCCGAATTGCTCGTCTAATTCGATTGGAATCGAGCCAATTAAAAGTGATTTTTATTTCATGATAACTTCGGATTTGTTCATTTTTGACGAATTGATAGTCTAATTCGATTGGAATCGAGCTAATGAAAAGTTATTTTTGATTTCATATAACTTCGGGTTTGTTCATTTTGGGCGAATTGCTACACCAATTCGATTGGAATCGTGCCAATGAAAAGTAGATTTTAATTTCATGATAACTTCGGGTTTGCTCATTTTTGACGAATTGCTATTCTAATTCGATTGGAATCAAGCCAATTATAAGTGGTTTTTGATTTCATATAACTTCGGGTTTGTTCATTTTGGGCGAATCGATAGTCTAATTCGATTGGAATCATGTCAATGAAAAGTGATTTTTAATTTCATGATACCTTCCGGTTTGTTCATTTTTGGCGAATTGCTAGTCTAATTCGATTGCAATTGAGCCAATGGAAAGTGGTTTTTGATTTCATGATAATTTCGGGTGTGTTCATTTTTGGCGGATTGCTAGTCTAATTCGATTGGAATCGACCCTATCAAAAGAGGTTTTTGATTTCATGATAACTTCGAGTTTGTTCATTCTTGGCGAATTGCTAGTCTAATTCGATTGGAATCGTGCCAATGAAAAGTGGTTTTTGATTCCATGATAACTTCGAATTTGATCATTTTTGGCGAATTTCTAGTCTAATTTGATTGGAATCATGCTAATGGAAAGTGGTTTTTAATTTCACGATAACTTCGGGTTTGTTCATTTTTGGCAAATTGCTAGTCTAATTCGATTTAAATCGTGCCAATGAAAAGTGGTTTTTGATTTCATAATAACTTCGGGTTTGATCATTTTTGACGAATTGCTAGTCTAATTTGATTGGAATCAAGACAATGAAAAGTTGTTTTTGATTTCATGATAACTTCGGGTTTGTTCGTTTTTGGCGAATTCCTAGTCTAATTCGATTGGAATCGAGCCAATGAAAAGTGGTTTTCGATTTCATGATAACTTCGGGTTTGATCATTTTCGACAAATTGATAGTCCAATTCGATTGGAATCGAGCCAATGAAAAGTGGTTTTTGATTTCATGATAATTTCGGGTTTGTTCCTTTTTGGCGAATTGCTAGTCTAATTCGATTGGAATCTACCCAATTAAAAGAGGTTTTTGATTTCATTACAACTTCGGGTTTATTCGCTTTTGACGACCTGATAGTCCAATTCGTTTGGAATCGAGCCAATGAAATGTGGCTTTTGATTTCATGATAACATCGGCTTTGTTCATTTTTGGCGAATTGGTAGTCTAATTCGATTGGATTCGAGCCAATGAAAAGTGGTTTTTAATTTCATGATAACTTCGGGTTTGTTCGTTTATGGCGAATTGATAGTCTAATTCGATTGGAATCGAGCCAATGAAAAGTTATTTTTGATTTTATATAACTTCGGGTTTGTTCATTTTGGGCGAATTGCTAGTCTAATTCGATTGGTATCGTGCCGATGAAAAGTTGTTTTTGATTTCATGATAACTTCGGATTTGTTCGCTTTTGGCGAATTGCTAATCCAATTCAATTGGAATCGAGCCAATGTAAAGTGGTTTTTCATTTCATGATAAATTCTGGTTTGTTCATTTTTTTTTGAATTACTAGTATAATTCAATTTGAATCGAGCCAATGAAATGTGACTTTTGATTTTATGATAACTTCGGGTTTGTTTATTTTTGGCGAATTGCTAGTCTAATTCTGTTGGAATCGAGCTAATGAAAAGTTATTTTTTATTTCTTGATAGCTTCGAATTTGTTCATTTTTAATGAATTGCCAATCTAATTCGTTTGGAATCGAGGCAAAGATACATAGCTTTTGATTTCATGATAACTTCAGGTTTTTTCATTTTTGGCGAATTGCTAGACTAATTCAATTGGAATCGAGCAAATGATAGGTAGTTTTTGACTTCACGATAACTTCGGGTTTGTTAATTTTTGGCGAATTGCTAGTCTAATTCGATTGGAATCGTGCCAATGAAAAGTGGGTTTTTGATTTCATGATAACTTCGGGTTTGTTCTTTTTGTCGAATTGCTTGTCTAATTCGATTGGAATCAAGCTAATGAAAAGTTGTTTTTGATTTCATGATAACTTCGGGCTTGTTCATTTTTGTTGAATTGCTAGTCTAATTCGATTGGAATCGAGCCAATCAAAATAGGTTTTTGATTACATGATAACTTCCTGTTTGTTCATTTTTGGTGAGTTGCTAGTCTAATTCGATTGCAATCGAGCCAATGAAAAGTGGTTTTTGATTTCATGATAATTTCGGGTTTGTTCTTTTTTGGCAAATTGCTAGTCTAATTCGATTGGAATTGAGCCAATGAAAAGTGTTTTTTCGTTTCCTGATAACCTCGCATTTGTTCATTTTTGGCGAATCGCTAGTCTAATTCGATTGGAATCGAGTAAATGAAAAGTGGTTTTTGATATTATGATAACTTCGGGTATGATCGTTTTTGTTGAATTGCTAGTTTAATTCGATTGGAATCGAGCCAATCAAAAGTGGTTTTTGATTTCATGACAACTTCGAGTTTGTTCGTTTTGACGAATTGCTTGTCTAATTCGATTGGAATCGTGCCAATGAAAAGTGGTTTTTGATTTCATTATAACTTCGGGTTTGTTCACTTTTGTCGAATTGCTAGTCTAATTTGATTGGAATCGAACCAATGAAATGTGGCTTCTATTTCATGAAACTTCAGGTTTGTTCTTTTTGGCGAATTGCCAGTCTAATTCGATTGGAATCGAGCCAGTGAAAAGTGGTTTTCAATTTCATGACAACTTCTGGTTTGTTCGTTTTTACGAATTGCTAGTCTAATTCAATTGGAATTGTACCAATGAAAAGTGGTTTTTGATTTCATTATAACTTTCGATTTGTTCATTTTTGTCAAATTACTAGGCTAATTCGATTGGATTTGAGCTAATGAAAAGCGGTTTTTGATTTCATGATAACTTCGTGTTTGTTCATTTTTGACGAATTGCTAGTCTAATTCTATTGGAATCGAGCCAAAGAAAAGTGGTTTTTAATTTCACGTTGACTTCGGGTTTGTTCATTTTTGGTGAATTGCTAGTCCAATTCGATTGGAATCGAGCCAATGAAAAGTGGCTTTTGATGATTTCATGATAATTTCGGGTTTGTTCATTTTTGACGAAATGCTAGTGTAATTCGATTGGAATCGTGCCAATAAAAAGTGGTTTTCGATTTAATGATACTTCGAGTTTGTTCATTTTTGGCGAATTGCTAGTCTAATTCGATGGAATCGAGCCAATCAAAAGAGGTTTTTTATTTCATGATAGCTTTAGATTTTTTCATTTTCGGTGAATTACTAGTCTAATTCGATTGGAATGAGCCAGTGAAATGTGGCTTTTGATATCATGATAACTTCGAGTTTGTTCATTATTGGTGAATTACTAGTCTAATTCGATTGGAATCGAGCCAATGTAAAGTGGTTTTTAATTTCATGATAACTTCAGGTTTGTTCGTTTTCAACAAATCACTAGTCTAATTCTATTGGAATCGAGCCAATCAAAAGAGGTTTTTGATTTCATGATAACTTTGGGTTTCTACGTTTTTGGAGAATTGCTAGTCTAGTTCGATTGGAATTGAGCCAATGAAAAGTGCTTTTTCATTTCATGATAAATTCGAGTTTGTTCATTTTCGGCGAATTGCTAGTCTAATTCAATTGGAATCCAGCTAATGATATGTGACTTTTGATTTCATGTAAGTTCGAGTTTGTTCATTTTTGGCGAATTGCTAGCTTAATTCAATTGGAATCGAGCCAACGGAAAGTGGTTTTTGATTTCAAGATAACTTTGGGTTTGTTCGTTTTTACGAATTGCTAGTTTGATTCGATTGGAATCGAGCCAATGAAAAGTGATTTTTGATTTCATGATGACTTTGGGTTTGTTCATTTTTTACGAATTGCTAGTCTACTTATTTTGGAATCGAGCAAATAAATAGTGGTTTTTGATTTCATGAGACTTTGGGTATGTTCGTTTTTGGTGAATTGCAAGTGTAATTCGATTGGGATCGAGCCAATCAAAAGTGGGTTTGGATTTCATGAAAACTTCGAGTTTGTTCGTTTTTTGTGAATTGCTAGTCTAATTCGATTGGAATCGCGCAAATGAAAAGTGGTTTTTGATTTAATTATAAGTTCGGGTTTGTTCATTTTTGTCGAACTGCTAGTCTAATTCGATTGGAACCGAGCCAATGAAAAGTTGTTTTTCATTACATGATAACTTCGAGTTTGTTCATTTTTGGCAAATTTCTAGTCTAATTCGAGTGGAAATGAGCCAATTAAAAGTGGTTTTTGATTTCATGATAACTTCAGGTTTTTTCATTTTTGGTGAATTGCTAGTGTAATTCGATTGGAATCAAGCCAATGAAATGTGGCTTTTGATTTCAAGATAACTTCGAGTTCGTTCATTTTTGGCGAATTACTAGTCTAATTCGATTGAAATCGAGCCAATGTAAAGTGGTTTTTAATTTCATGTTACTTCAGGTTTGTTCATTCTCTGCGAATTGCTAGTCTAATTCGATTGAATTCGAGCCAATCAATAGAGGTTTTTGATTTCATGGTAACTTCGAGTTTCTTCATTTTTGGAAAATTGCTAGTCTAATTCGATTGGAATCGAGCCAATAAAAAGTGGTTTTTGATTTAATGATAACTTCCGATTTGTTCGTTTTTGTTGAATTGCTAGTCTAATTCGATTGAAATCGAGCCAATCAAAATAGGGTTTCGATTACATGATAACTTTCTCTTTGTTCATTTTTGGCGAATTGTTAGTCTAATTCGATTGGAATCGAGCCAATGAAATGTGGATTTCGCTTTTATGATAACTTCGGGTTTGTTTGCTTTTGTCGAATTGCTAGTCTAATTCGATTGGAATCGAGCCAATGAAAAGGGGTCTTTGATTTCATGAAAACTTTGGGTTTGTGCATTTTTGACGAATTGCTGGCCTAATTCGGTTGGAATCAAGCCAATGAAAAGTGGTTTTTGATTTCACGTTAACTTCGGGTTCGTTCATTTTTGGCGAATTGCTAGTCCAATTCGATTGGAATCGAGCCAATGAAAAGTGGCTTTTGATGATTTCATGATAACTTCGGGTTTGTTCATTTTTGACAAATTGCTAGTCTAATTCGATTGGAATCGAGCCAATCAAAAGAGGGTTTTGATTTCATGATAAATTCGGGTTTTCTCATTTTTCGCGAATTGCTAGTCTAATTTGATTGGAATCGAGCTAATGAAATGTGGCTTTTGATTTCATGATAAATTCGAGTTTGTTCATTTTTGACGAAATTAGTCTAATTCGATTAGAATCGAGCCAATGAAAAGTAGTTTTTGATTTCATTGTAACTTCGGGTTTGTTCGCTTTTGTCAAATTGCTAGTCTAATTCAATTGGAATCGTGCCAATGAAAAGTGGTTTTTGATTTCATTATAACTCCGGGTTTTTACTCTTTTGTCGAATTGCTAGTCTAACTCGATTGGAATCGTGCCAATGAAAAGTTGTTTTTGATTTCATTATAACTTCTAATTTGTTCGTTTTTGTCGAATTGGTAGTCTAATTCGAATGGAATCGAGCCAATGAAAAGAGGGTTTTGATTTAATGATAACTTCGGGTTTTCTTATTTTTTACGAATTGCTAGTCTAATTCGATTGAAATCGAGCCAATGAAA
>NW_019262923.1:9500-30305 GCF_002742605.1 Olea europaea var. sylvestris | reverse complement strand
GGTTTTTGATTTCACGACAACTTCGAGTTTGTTCGTTTTTGACGAATTGCTAGTCTAATTCGATTGGAATCGTGCCAATGAAAGGTTATTTTTGATTTCATTATAACTTCGAGTAGGTTCTTTTCGTCGAATTGCTAGTCTAATTCGATTGGAATCGAGCCAATGAAAAGGGGTCTTTGATTTCATGATAACTTCGGGTTTGTTCGTTTTTGACGAATTGCTAGCCTAATTCGATTGGAATCAAGCCAATGAAAAGTCATTTTTCATTTCACGTTAACTTCAGGTTCGTTCATTTTTGGCGAATTGCTAGTCCAATTCGATTGGAATCGAGACAATGAAAAGTTGCTTTTGATGATTTCATGATAACTTCGGGTTTGCTCATTTTTTACGAATTGCTATTCTAATTCGATTGGAATCGTGCCAATAAAAAGTGGTTTTTGATTCCATGATAACTTCGAGTTTGTTCGTTTTTGGCAAATTGCTAGTCTAATTCGATTGGAATCGAGCCAATTAAAAGAGGTTTTTGATTTCATGATAACTTCGAGTTTTTTCATTTTTTACGAATTACTAGACTAATTCGATTGGAACCGAGCCAATGAAATGTGGCTTTTGATTTCATGATAACTTCGAGTTGGTTCATTTTTGGCCAATTACTAGTCTAACTTGATTGGAATCGAGCCAATGTAAAGTGGCTTTTAATTTAATGATAATTTCGGGTTTATTCATTTTTGGCGAAGTGCTAGTCTAATTCGATTGGAATCGAGCCAATGATAAGTGGCTTTTGATATCATGATAACTTCGGGTTTGTTCGTTTTTGACGAATTGCTAGTCTAATTCGATTGGAATTGAGGCAATGAAACGTGGCTTTTGATTTCATGATAACTTTGGGTTTGTTCGTTTTTAGTGAATTCCTAGTCCAATTCGATTGGAATCGAGCCAATGAAAAGTGGTTTTTCATTTCATGAAAACTTCGGGTTTGTTCATTTTTGGCGAATTGGTAGTCTAATTCAATTGGAATCGAGCCAACGAAAAGTGGTTTTTGATTTCATGATAACTTTGGGTATGTTCGTTTTTAACGAATTGCTAGTGTAAATCGATTGGAATCGAGCCAATCAAAACTGACTTTTGATTTCATTGTAACTTCGAGTTTTTTCGTTTTTGGTGAATTGCTAGTCTAAGTCAATTGGAATCGAGCCAATGAAAAGTGGTTTTTCATTTCATGATAACTTCGGGTTTGTTCATTTTCGACGAATTGTTAGTCTAATTCGATTGGAGTCAAGCTAATGAAAAGTGGTTCATGATTTCATATAACTTTGGGTTTTTTCATTTTGGGCGAATTGCTATTCTAATTCGATTGGAATCGAGCCAATGAAATGTGGCTTTTTATTTCATGATAACTTCGAGTTGGTTCATTTGTGGCCAATTACTAGTCTAACTCGATTGGAATCGAGCCAATGTGAAGTAGTTTTTAATTTAATGAAAATTTTGGATTTGTTCATTTTTGGCGAAATGCTAGTCTAATTCGATTGGAATCAAGCCAATGATAAGCGGCTTTTGATATCATGATAACTTCGGGTTTGTTCGTTTTTAATGAATTGCTAGTCTAATTCGATTGGAATCAAGCCAATGATAAGCGGCTTTTGATATCATGATAACTTCGGGTTTGTTCGGTTTTAATGAATTGCTAGTCTAAATCGATTGGAATCGAGCCAATCAAAAAGTGACTTTTGATTTCATTACAACTTCGAGTTTGTTCATTTTTGGCGAATTGCTAGTCTAATTCAATTGGAATCGAGCCAATAAAAAGTGGTTTTTGATTCCATGACAACTTCGAGTTTGTTCGTTTTTGGCAAATTGCTAGTCTAATTCGATTGGAATCGAGCCAATCAAAAGAAGTTTTTGATTTAATGATAACTTCGAGTTTTTTCATTTTTTGCGAATTACTGGACTAATTCGATTGGAACCCAGCCAATGAAATGTGGCTTTTGATTTTATGATAACTTCGAGTTGGTTCCTTTTTGGCCAATTACTAGTCTAACTCGATTGGAATCAAGCCAATGTAAAGTGGTTTTTAATTTAATGATAATTTCGGGTTTGTTTGTTTTTGGTGAAATGCTAGTCTAATTCGATTGGAATCGAGCCAATGATAAGTGGCTTTTGATATCATGATAACTTCAGGTTTGTTCATTTTTGACGAATTGCTAGTCTAATTGGATTGGAATCGAGGCAATGAAACGTGGCTTTTGATTTCATGATAACTTTGGGTTTGTTCATTTTTGGTGAATTGCTAGTCTAATTCGATTGGAATAGAGCCAATGAAAAGTGGTTTTTCATTTCATGAAAACTTCGGGTTTGTTCGTTTTCGGCGAATTGCTAATCTAATTCAATTGGAATCGAGCCAATGAAAAGTGGTTTTTGATTTCATGATAACTTTGGTTATGTTCGTTTCTAACGAATTGCTAGTCTAAATCGATTGGAATCGAGCCAATCAAAAGTGACTTTTGATTTCATTGCAACTTCGAGTTTGTTCGTTTTTGGTGAATTGCTAGTCTAATTCAATTGGAATAGAGCCAATGAAAGTGGTTTTTCATTTCATGATAACTTCGGGTTTGTTCATTTTTGACGAATTGTTAGTCTAATTTGATTGGAATTGAGCTAATGAAAAGTGGTTTATGATTTCATATAACTTTAGGGTTTTTCATTTCGGGCGAATTGCTATTCTAATTTGATTGGAATCGAGCCAATGTAAAGTGGCTTTTGATTTCATGATAACTTCGCGTTTGTTCATTTTTGGCGAATTACTAGTCTAGTTCGATTGGAATCGAGCCAATGAAATGTGGCTTTTGATTTCACGATAACTTCGGGCTTGTTCGCTTTTGGAGAATTGCTAGTCTAATTCGATTGGAATCGAGCCAATGTAAAGTGGTTTTTAATTTCATGATAACTTCGGCTTTGTTCGTTTATGGCAAATTGATAGTCTAATTCGATTGGAATTGAGCCAATGAAAAGTAGTTTTTGATTTCATATAACTTCGAGTTTGTTCATTTTGGGCGAATTGTTAGTCTAATTTGATTGGAATCTTGTCAACGAAAAGTGGTTTTTAATTTCATGATAACTTCGGGTTTGTTCATTTTTGGCAAATTGCTAGTCTCATTCGATTGGAATTGAGCCAATGAAAAGTGGTTTTTAATTTCATGATAACTTCGGCTTTGTTCGTTTATGGCAAATTGATAGTCTAATTCGATTGGAATTGAGCCAATGAAAAGTAGTTTTTGATTTCATATAACTTCGGGTTTGTTCATTTTGAGCGAATTGTTAGTCTAATTCGATTGGAATCTTGTCAACGAAAAGTGGTTTTTAATTTCATGATAACTTCGGGTTTGTTCATTTTTGGCGAATTGCTAGTCTAATTCTACTACAATTGAGCCAATGAAAAGTGGTTTTTGATTTCATGATAATTTCGGGTTCGTTCATTTTTGGCGAATTGCTAGTCTAATTCGATTGGAATCGAGCCAATCAAAAGAGGTTTTCAATTTCATGATAACTTCGAGTTTGTTCATTTTTGGCGAATTGCTAGTCTAATTCGATTGGAATCGAGCCAATGAAATGTGGCCTTTGATTTCGTGATAGCATTGGGTCTGTTCATTTTTGGCGAATTGATAGTCTAAATCGATTGGAATCGAGCCAATGAAAGGTGGTTTTTAATATCATGATAACTTCGGGTTTGTTCTTTTATGGCGAATTGATAGTCTAATTCGATTGGAATCGAGCCAATGAAAAGTTATTTTTGATTTCGTATAACTTCAGGTTTGTTCTTTTTGGGCGAATTGCTAGTCCAATTCGATTGGAATCGTACCAATGGAAAGTTGTTTTTGATTTCATGATAACTTCGGGTTTGTTCGTTTTTGGCAAATTGCTAGTCCAATTCGATTGGAATCAAGCAAATGAAAGGTAGTTTTTTATTTCACGATAATTTCGGGTTTGTTCATTTTTGGCAATTACTAGTCTAATTCGATTGGAATCGACCCAATCAAAAGATATTTTTGATTTCATGATAACTTCGAATTTGTTCATTCTTGGCGAATTGCTAGTCTAATTCGATTGAAATTGAGCCAATGAAATGTGTCTTTTGATTTCATGATAACATCGGGTTTGTTCGTTTTTGGCGAATTGCTAGGGTAATTCGATTGAAATCGAGCAAATGAAAGGTAGTTTTTTATTTCACGATATCTTCGGGTTTGTTCATTTTTGGCGAATTACTAGTCTAATTCGATTGGAATCATGCCAATGAAAGGCGGTTTTTGATTTCACGATAACTTCGGGTTTGTTCATTTTTGGTGAATTGCTAGTCTAATTCGATTGGAATCTTGCCAATGAAAAGGGATTTTTGCTTTCATGATAACTTCGGGTTTGTTCATTTTTGGCGAATTGCTAGTCTAATTCGATTGGAATCGACCCAATCAAAAGAGGTTTTTAATTTCATGTTAACTTTGAGTTTGTTCATTCTTGGCGAATTGCTAGTCTAATTCGATTCGAATTGAGCCAATGAAAAGTGGTTTTTGATATCATGACAACTTCGGGTTTGTTCATTTTTGGCGAATTCCTAGTCTAACTCGATTGGAATCGAGCGAATGAAAAGTGATTTTTTATTTCATGATAACTTCGGGTATGTTCATTTTTGGCAAATTGTTAGTCTCATTCGATTGGAATTGATCCAATGAAAAGTGGTTTTTGTTATCATGACAACTTCGGATTTTTTCATTTTTGACGAGTTGCTAGTCTAATTCGATTGGAATCATGGCAGTGAAATGTGGTTTTTGATTTCATGATAACTTTGAGTTTGTTCGTTTTTGCCGAATTTGTAGTCTAATTCGATTGGAATCGAGCCAATGAAAAGTTGCTTTTGATTTCATGATAACTTCGGGTTTTGTTCATTTTTTACGAATTGCGAGTCTAATTTGATTGGAATAGAGGCAATGAAACGTGGCTTTTGATTTCATGATAAATTCAGGTTTTGTTTATTTTTGGCGAATTGCTAATCCAATTCGATTGGAATTGAACGAATGGAAAGTGGCTTTTGATGATTTCAAGATAACTGCGGTTTGTTCTTTTTTGGCGAATTGCTAGTCGAATTCTATTGGAATCGAGCCAATGAAATGTGACTTTTGATTTCATGATAACTTTTGATTTCATGATAACTTCGGGTTTCTTCATTTTTGGGGAATTGCTAGTCTAACTCGATCGGAATCGAGTCAATGGAAAGTGATTTTTTATTTCATGATAACTTCGGGTATGTTCATTTTTGGCAAATTGCTAGTCTAATTCGATTGGAATCGAGCCAATGAAAAGTGGTTTTTGAAATCATGGTAACTTCGGGTTTCTTCGTTTTTACGAATTGCTAGTCTAACTCGATTGGATTCGAGCCAATGAAAAATGATTTTTTATTTCATGATAACTTCGGGTATGTTCATTTTTGGCAAATTGCTAGTCTAATTCGATTGGAATCGAGCCAATGAAAAGTGGTTTTTGATTTCATGAAAACTTCAGGTTTTTTCGTTTTTGATGAGTTGCTAGTCTAATTTAATTGGAATCGCGCCAATGAAAAGTGGTTTTTGATTTCATAATAACTTTGAGTTTGTTCGTTTTTGGCGAATTGCTAGTCTTATTCGATTGGAATCGAGCCAATGAAAAGTTACTATTGATTTCATGATAACTTCGGGTTTGCTCGTTTTTTACGAATTGCGAGTCTAATTCGATTAGAATCGAGGTAATGAAACTTGGCTTTTGATTACATGATAACTTCGAGTTTGTTCATTTTTGGCGAATTACTGGCCTAATTCGATTGGAATCAAGCCAATGAAAAATGATTTTCCATTTCATGATAGCTTCGGGTTTGTTCATTTTTTGGCGAAATACTCGTCTAATTCGACCGGAATCGAGCTAATGAAATAAGGCTTTTGATTTCATGATAACTTCGAGTTTGTTCATTTTTAGCGAATTACTTGTCTAATTCTATTGGATTCGAGCCAATGTAAAGTGGTTTTTAATTTCACGATAACTTTGGGTTTGTTCATTTTTGGTGAAATGCTAGTCTAATTCGATTGGAATCGAGACAATGAAATGTGACTTTTGATTTCATGATAACTTTGGGTTTGTTCGTTTTTGGCGAATAGCTAGTCTAATTCGATTGGAATCAAGCCAATGAAATGTTGCTTTTGATTTCATGATAACTTCGGGTCAGTTCATTTTTGGCGAATTGCTGGTCCATTTCGATAGGAATCAAGCCAATGAAAAATGATTTTCCATTTCATGATACCTTCGGGTTTGTTCATTTTTGGCGAATTGGTCATCTAATTCGACTAGAATCGAGCCAATGAAATGTGGCTTTTGATTTCATGATAACTTCGAGTTTGTTCATTTTTGGTGAATTACTTGTCTAATTCTATTGGAATCAAGCCAATAACAAGTGGTTTTTGATATCATGACAACTTTGGGTTTTTTCATTTTTGACGAGCTGCTAGTCAAATTCGATTGGAATCGTGCCAATGAAAAGTGGTTTTTGATTTCATGATAACTTCGAGTTTGTTCATTTTTGGCGAATTGCTAGTCTAATTCGATTGGAATCGAGCCAATGAAAAGTTGCTTTTGATTTCACAATAATTTTGGGTTTGTTCTTTTTTGACGAGTTGCGAGTCTAATTTGATTGGAATCGAGGTAATGAAATGTGGCTTTTGATTTCATGATAACTTCGGGTTTATTCGTTTTTGGCGAATTACTGGTCTAAGTCGATTGGAATCGAGCCAATGAAAAATGATTTTCCATTTCATGATAGCTTCGGATTTTTTCATTTTTGGCGAATTACTCGTCTAATTCGGCTGGAATCAAGCCAATGAAATGTGGCTTTTGATTTCATGATAACTTCGAGTTTGTTCATTTTTGGCGAATTACTTGTCTAATTCTATTGGAGTCGAACCAACGTAAAGTGGTTTTTAATTTCATGATAACTTCGGGTTTGTTCGTTTTCGGCAAAATGCTAGTCTAATTCGATTGGAATCGAGCCAATGAAATGTGGATTTTGATTTCATGATAACTTCGGGTTTGTTCATTTTTGGCAAAATTGTGAGTCTAATTCGATTGGAGTTGAGCCAATGAAAAGTGGACTTTAATTTGATGATAACTTCGGGTATGTTCTTTTTGGCGAATTACTAGTCTAATTCGATCAGAATCGAGCCAATGAAATGTGGTTTTTGAATTCATATAACATCGGGCTCGTTCATTTTGGGCGAATTGCTAGTCGAATTCGATTGGAATCGTGCCACTGAAAAGTGGTTTTTGATTTCATGATAACTTCGGGTTTGTTCGTTTTTGAAGAATTGCTAGTTTGATTCGATTGGAATCGAGTCAATCAAAAGAGGTTTTTAATTTCATGATAACTTCTGTTTTATTCGTTTTTCACGAATTGTTAGTCTAATTCGATTGGAATCGAGCCAATGAAATGAGACTTTTGATTTCATGATAATTTCGAGTTTGTTTGTTTTGGGCGAATTGCAAGTGTAATTCGATTGGAATCGAGACAATCAAAAGAGGATTTTTATTTCATGATAACTTCATGTTTCTTCGTTTTGGGTGAATTGTTACTCTAATTCGATTGGAATCGAGCTAATGAAAAGTGGTTTTTGATTTCATGATAACTTCGGGGTTGTTCATTTTTGGCAAATTGTTTGTCTAATTTGATTGTAATCGAGCCAACTAAAAGTGGTTTTTGATTTCATATAACATTGGGTTTGTTCATTTTGGGCGAATTACTAGTCTAATTCGATTGGAATCGTGCCAATGAAAAGTGGTTTTTGATTTCATGATAACTTCGGGTTTTTTCATTTTTGACGAATTGCTACTCTAATTCGATTGGAATTGAGCGGGTTTTTTCATTTTGGGTGAATTGCTATTCTAATTCAATTGGAATCGAGCCAATGTAAAGTGCCTTTTAATTTCATGATAACTTCGGGTTTGTTCATTTTTGGCGAATTACTAGTCTAATTCGATTGGAATTGAGCGGGTTTTTTCATTTTTGACGAATTGCTACTCTAATTCGATTGGAATTGAGCGGGTTTTTTCATTTTTGACGAATTGCTACTCTAATTCGATTGGAATTGAGCGGGTTTTTTCATTTTTGACGAATTGCTACTCTAATTCGATTGGAATTGAGCGGGTTTTTTCATTTTTGACGAATTGCTACTCTAATTCGATTGGAATTGAGCGGGTTTTTTCATTTTTGACGAATTGCTACTCTAATTCGATTGGAATTGAGCGGGTTTTTTCATTTTTGACGAATTGCTACTCTAATTCGATTGGAATTGAGCGGGTTTTTTCATTTTTGACGAATTGCTACTCTAATTCGATTGGAATTGAGCGGGTTTTTTCATTTTTGACGAATTGCTACTCTAATTCGATTGGAATTGAGCGGGTTTTTTCATTTTTGACGAATTGCTACTCTAATTCGATTGGAATTGAGCGGGTTTTTTCATTTTTGACGAATTGCTACTCTAATTCGATTGGAATTGAGCGGGTTTTTTCATTTTTGACGAATTGCTACTCTAATTCGATTGGAATTGAGCGGGTTTTTTCATTTTTGACGAATTGCTACTCTAATTCGATTGGAATTGAGCGGGTTTTTTCATTTTTGACGAATTGCTACTCTAATTCGATTGGAATTGAGCGGGTTTTTTCATTTTTGACGAATTGCTACTCTAATTCGATTGGAATTGAGCGGGTTTTTTCATTTTTGACGAATTGCTACTCTAATTCGATTGGAATTGAGCGGGTTTTTTCATTTTTGACGAATTGCTACTCTAATTCGATTGGAATTGAGCGGGTTTTTTCATTTTTGACGAATTGCTACTCTAATTCGATTGGAATTGAGCGGGTTTTTTCATTTTTGACGAATTGCTACTCTAATTCGATTGGAATTGAGCGGGTTTTTTCATTTTTGACGAATTGCTACTCTAATTCGATTGGAATTGAGCGGGTTTTTTCATTTTTGACGAATTGCTACTCTAATTCGATTGGAATTGAGCGGGTTTTTTCATTTTTGACGAATTGCTACTCTAATTCGATTGGAATTGAGCGGGTTTTTTCATTTTTGACGAATTGCTACTCTAATTCGATTGGAATTGAGCGGGTTTTTTCATTTTTGACGAATTGCTACTCTAATTCGATTGGAATTGAGCGGGTTTTTTCATTTTTGACGAATTGCTACTCTAATTCGATTGGAATTGAGCGGGTTTTTTCATTTTTGACGAATTGCTACTCTAATTCGATTGGAATTGAGCGGGTTTTTTCATTTTTGACGAATTGCTACTCTAATTCGATTGGAATTGAGCGGGTTTTTTCATTTTTGACGAATTGCTACTCTAATTCGATTGGAATTGAGCGGGTTTTTTCATTTTTGACGAATTGCTACTCTAATTCGATTGGAATTGAGCGGGTTTTTTCATTTTTGACGAATTGCTACTCTAATTCGATTGGAATTGAGCGGGTTTTTTCATTTTTGACGAATTGCTACTCTAATTCGATTGGAATCGAGCCAATGAAAAGTAGTTTTTGATTTCATGCTAACTTCGGGTTTGTTCGTTTTTGGCGAATTGCTAGTCTAAGTCAATTGGAATCGAGCCAATGAAATGTGATTTTTGATTTCATGATGATAACTTCGGGTTTGTTCGTTTTTGGCGAATTGCTAGTCTAATTCGATTGAAATCGAGCCAATGAAATGTGACTTTTGATTTCATGATAACTTCAGATTTCTTCATTTCTGGCGAATTGCTAATTTAATTCGATTGGAATCGAGCCAATGAAAAGTGGTTTTTGATTTCATTAAAACTTTGGGTTTGTTCATTTTTGTCGAATTGCTAGTGTAATTCGATTGGAATCGAGCCAATGAAAAGTGATTTTTGATTTCATGACAACTTCAGTTTTGTTCATTTTTGACGAATTACTAGTCTAATTCGATTCAAATCGAGCCAATCAAAATAGGTTTTTGATTTCATGACAACTTCTAGTTCGTTCATTTTTGACGAATTGCTAGTCTAATTCGATTGGAATTGAGCCAATGAATAGTGGCTTTTGATTTCATGATAACATCTTTTTTGTTCATTTTTTACATATTGCTAGTCTAATTCGATTGGAATCGAGCTAATGAATAGTGGTTTTTGATTTCATGACAACTACGGGTTTGTTCGTTTTTGGAAAATTGCTAGTCTAATTCGATTGTAAACGAGCCAATGAAAAGTGATTTTTGATTTCTTGGGAACTTCAGGTTTGTCTTTTTTTTTTGAAAATTGCTAGTCTAATTCGATTGGTATCGAGCTAATGAAAAGTTATTTTTGATTTCATGATAACTTCGGGTTTGTTATTTTTTGGCAAATTGTTAGTCTAATTCGATTGGAATCGAGCCAATGAAAAGTGGTTTTTGATTTCATGATAACTTCGGGTTTGTTCGTTTTTGGCAAATTACTAGTCTAATTCGATTGGAATCGAGCCAGTGAAAAGTGGTTTTTGATTTCATGACAACTTCGGGTTTGTTCATTTTTAGTGAATTGTTAGTATAATACGATTGGAATCGGGCCAATGAAAAGTGGTTTTCGATTTCATTATAACTTAGGGTTTGTTCGTTTTGGGCGAATTGCTAGTCTAATTCGATTGGAATTGAGCCAATGAATAGTGGCTTTTGATTTCATGATAACATCTTTTTTGTTCATTTTTTACATATTGCTAGTCTAATTCGATTGGAATCGAGCTAATGAATAGTGGTTTTTGATTTCATGACAACTACGGGTTTGTTCGTTTTTGGAAAATTGCTAGTCTAATTCGATTGTAAACGAGCCAATGAAAAGTGATTTTTGATTTCTTGGGAACTTCAGGTTTGTCTTTTTTTTTTGAAAATTGCTAGTCTAATTCGATTGGTATCGAGCTAATGAAAAGTTATTTTTGATTTCATGATAACTTCGGGTTTGTTATTTTTTGGCAAATTGTTAGTCTAATTCGATTGGAATCGAGCCAATGAAAAGTGGTTTTTGATTTCATGATAACTTCGGGTTTGTTCGTTTTTGGCAAATTACTAGTCTAATTCGATTGGAATCGAGCCAGTGAAAAGTGGTTTTTGATTTCATGACAACTTCGGGTTTGTTCATTTTTAGTGAATTGTTAGTATAATACGATTGGAATCGGGCCAATGAAAAGTGGTTTTCGATTTCATTATAACTTAGGGTTTGTTCGTTTTGGGCGAATTGCTTGTCTAATTCGATTGGAATCGAGCCAATGAAATGAGACTTTTAATTTCATGATAACTTCGGGTTTGTTCGTTTTCGGTGAATTAATAATCTAATTTGATTGGAATCGAGCCAATCAAAAGTGGATTTTGATTTCATGATAACTTCGGTTTTTTCATTTTTGCCGAATTGCTTGTCTAATTTGATTGGAATCGAGCCAATGAAAAGTGGCTTTTCATTTCATGATAACTACGGGTTTGTTCGTTTTTGGCGAAATGCTAGACTAAGTTGATTGGAATCGAGCCTATAAAAGTAGTTTTTCATTTCTTGATAACTTTGGGTATGTTCGTTTTAGGCGAATTGCTAGTCCAATTCGATTGGAATCGAGCCAGTCAAAAGTGGTTTTTCATTTCCTGATAACCTCGCATTCATTTATGGCGAATCGCTTGTCTAATTCGATTGGAATCTTGTCGATTAAAAGTGGTTTTTGATATTACGATAACTTCGGGTATGTTTAATTTTGGCGAATTGCTAGTCTAATTCGATTGGAATTGAGCTAATTAAAAGTGGTTTTTGATTTCACGACAACTTCGAGTTTGTTCATTTTTGACGAATTGCTAGTCTAATTCGATTGGAATCGTGTCAATGAAAAGTTATTTTTGATTTCATTATAACCTTGGGTTGGTTCTTTTTGTCGAATTGCTAGTTTAATTCGATTGGAACCGAGCCAATGAAAAGGGGTCTTTGATTTCATGATAACTTCGGGTTTGTTCGTTTTTGATAAATTGCTAGGCTAATTCGATTGGAATCAAGCCAATGAGAAGTGGTTTTTAATTTCACGTTAACTTCGGGTTCGTTCATTTTTGGCGAATTGCTAGTCCAATTCGATTGGAATCGAGCCAATGTAAAATGGCTTTTGATGATTTCATGGTAACTTCGAGTTAGTTCGTTTTTGACAAATTGCTATTCTAATTTGGTTGGAATCATGCCAATAAAAACTGGTTTTTGATTTCATGATAACTTCAAGTTTGTTCATTTTTGGCAAATTGCTAGTCTAAGTCGATTGGAATCGAGCCAATCAAAAGAGGTTTTTGATTTCATGATAACTTCGAGTTTTTTCATTTTTTGCAAATTACGAGCCTAATTCGATTGGAATCGAGCCAATGAAATGTGGCTTTTGATTTCATGATAACTTCGAGTTGGTTCATTTTTGGCCAAGTACTAGTCTAATTGGATTGGAATCGAGCCAATGTAAAGTGGTTTTTAATTCCATGATAATTTCGGGTTTGTTCATTTTTTGCAAAATGCTAGACTAATTCGATTGGAATCGAGCCAATGATAAGTGGCTTTTGATATCATGATAACTTCGGGTTTGTTCATTTTTGACGAATCGCTAGTCTAATTCGATTGGAATCGAGGAAATGAAACATGGCTTTTGATTTCATGATAACTTTAGGTTTCTTCATTTTTTGTGAATTACTAGTCTAATTCGATTGGAATCGAGCCAATGAAAAGTGGTTTTTCATTTCACGAAAAGTTCGGCTTTGTTCGTTTTTGGTGAATTGCTAGTCAAATTCAATTGGAATCAAGCCAATGAAAAGTGGTTTTTGATTTCATAATAACTTCGGGTATGTTCGTTTTTAACGAATTGCTAGTCTAAATCAATTGGAATCAAGCCAATCAAAAGTGGTTTTTGATTTCATAAAAACTTTGGGTTCGTTCGTTTTTGGCGAATTGCTAGTCTAATTCAATTGGAATCAAGCCAACGAAAAGTGGTTTTTGATTTGATGACAACTTCGGGTATGTTCGTTTTTAACGAATTGCTAGTCTAAATCAATTGGAATCGAGCCAACGAAAAGTGGTTTTTGATTTCATGACAACTTCGAGTTTGTTCGTTTTTGACAAATTGCTAGTCTAATTCGATTGGAATCAAGCCAATGAAAAGTGGTTTTTGATTTCATGATAACTTCAGGTTTGTTCATTTTTTACGAATTGCTAATCTAATTCGATTGGAATCGAGCCAATGAAAAGTGGTTTTTGATTTCATATAACTTCGAGATTTTTTCATTTTGGGCGAATTCCTATTCTAATTCGATTGGAATCGAGCCAATGTAAAGTGGTTTTTGATTTCATGATAACTTCAGGTTTATTCGTTTTTGGCGAATTCCTAGTCTAATTCGATTGGAATCGAGCCAATGAAATGTGGCTTTTGATTTCACTATAACTTCGGGTTTATTCGTTTTTGGCTAATTGCTAGTCTAATTCGATTGGAATCGAGCCAATGTAAAGTGGTTTTTAATTTCATGATAACTTCGGATTTGTTCGTTTTTGGCTAATTGCTAGTCTAATTCGATTGGAATCGAGCCAATGTAAAGTGGTTTTTAATTTCATGATAACTTCGGATTTGTTCGTTTTTGGCGATTTGCTAGTCTAACTCGATTAGAATCGAGCCAATGAAAGGTGTCTTTTGATTTCTAGATAACTTCAGGATTGTTCATTTTTTACGAATTGCTAGTCCGATTCGATTAGAATCGAGGCAATGATACGTGGCTTTTGATTTCATGATAACTTCGGGTTTTTTCATTGTTGGCGAATTGCTAGACAAATTCGATTGGAATCGAGCCAATGAAAAGTGTCTTTTGATTTCAAGATAACTTTGAGTTTGTTCGTTTTTGGCAAATTGATAGTCTAATTCAATTGGAATCGAGCCAATGAAAAGTTGCTTTTGATTTCATGATAACTACTGTTTGTTCTTTTTTGGCAAATTGATAGTCTAATTCAATTGGAATCGAGCCAATGAAAAGTTGCTTTTGATTTCATGATAATTTTAGGTTCGTTCGTTTTTTACGAATTGCGAGTCTAATTTGATTGGAATAGAGGCAATGAAACCTGGCTTTTGATTTCACGATAACTTCGGGTTTGTTCATTTTTGGCGAATTGCTAGCCCAATTCGATTAAAATCGAGCGAATGAAAAGTGGCTTTTGATGATTTCACGATAACTACTGTTTGTTCTTTTTTGGCGAATTGCTAGTCAAATTCTATTGGAATCGAGCCAATGAAATGTGACGTTTGATTTCATGATAACTTCGAGTTTCTTCGTTTTTGGAGAATTACTAGTCTAGCTCGATTTGAATCGATCCAATGAAAATTGATTTTTTATTTCATGATAACTTCGGGTATGTTCATTTTTGGCAAATTGCAAGTCTAATTCAATTGGAATCGAGCCAATGAAAAGTGGTTTTTGATATCATGACAACCTAGGATTTCTTCGTTTTTGGCGAATTGCTAGTCTAACTCGATTGGAATTGAGCAAATGAAAAGTGATTTTTTTATTTCATGATAACTTCAGGTATGTTCATTTTTGGTAAATTGCTAGTCTAATTCGATTGGAATCGAGCCAATGAAAAGTGGTTTTTGATATCATGACAACTTCGGGTTTTTTTCATTTTTGACGAGTTGCTAGTCTAATTCGATTGGAATCGTGCCAATAAAAAGTGGTTTTTGATTTCATGATAACTTCAGGTTTGATCGTTTTTGATGAATTGTGAGTCTAACTCGATTGGAATCGAGGCAATGAGACGTGGCTTTTGATTTCATGATAACTTCGGGTTTGTTCTTTTTGGCGAATTGCTGGTCTGGTTCGATTGGGATCGAGCCAATGAAAAATGATTTTCCATTTCATGATAGCTTCGGTTTGTTCATTTTTGGCGAATTTCTCGTCTAATTCGACTGGAATCGAGCCAATGAAATGTGGGCTTTAATTTCATTTTAACTTCGACTTTGTTCATTTTTGGCGAATTACTTGTCTGATTCTATTGGAGTCGAGCCAATGTAAAGTGGTTTTTAATTTCACGATAACTTCAGGCATGTTCATTTTTGGCGAAACACTAGTTTAATTCGATTGGAATCTAGGGAATGAAATGTGGCTTTTTATTTCATTATAACTTTGGGTTTGTTCATTTTTGGCGAATTGCTAGTCTAATTCGATTGGAATCGAGTCAGTGAAAAGTGGATTTTAATTTCATGATAACTTCGGGTATGTTCATTTTTGGCAAATTTCTAGTCTAATTCGATAAGAATCGAGCCAATGAAAAGTGGTTTTTGAATTCATATAACATCGGGTTTATTCATTTTGGGGTAATTGCTAGTCTAATTCGATTGGAATCGTCAATGAAAAGTGGTTTTTGATTTCATGATAACTTAGGGTTTGTTCATTTTTGAAGAATTGCTAGTCTAATTCGATTTTTGAAGAATTGGTAGTTTAATTCGATTGGAATCGAGCCAACCAAAAGAGGTTTTTGATTTTATGATAACTTCTATTTTATTCATTTTTAGCGAATTGCTAGTCTAATTCGATTGGAATTGAGCCAATGAAATGAGACTTTTGATTTCATGATAATTTCGGGTTTGTTCGTTTTGGCCGAATTGCAAGTGTAATTCGATTGGAACTGAGCCAACAATAAGAGGATTTTGATTTCTTGATAACTTTGTGTTTCTTAGTTTTGGGCGTATTGCTTCTCTAATTCGATTGGAATCGAGCCAATGAAAAGTTGTTTTTGATTTCATGACAACTTCGGGTTTTTCATTTTTGGCAAATTATTAGTCTAATTTGATTTGAATCAAGCCAATGAAAAGTGGTTTTGATTTCACATAACATCGTGTTTGTTCATTTTGTCCGAATTGCTAATCTAATTCGATTGTAATCGAGCCAATGAAAAGTGGTTTATGATTTCATGGAAACTTTAGGTTTATTCTTTTTTACGAATTGCTAGTCTAATTCGATTGGAATCGAGCCAATGAAAAGTTGCTTTTGATTTCATGATAACTTCAGGTTTGTTCATTTTTGGCGAATTTCTAGTCTAATTCGATAGGAATCGAGCCAATGAAAAGTTGCTTTTGATTTCATGATAACTTCAGGTTTGTTCATTTTTGGCGAATTTCTAGTCTAATTCGATAGGAATCGAGCCAATGAAAAGTTGCTTTTGATTTCATGATAACTTCAGGTTTGTTCATTTTTGGCGAATTTCTAGTCTAATTCGATAGGAATCGAGCCAATGAAAAGTTGCTTTTGATTTCATGATAACTTCAGGTTTGTTCATTTTTGGCGAATTTCTAGTCTAATTCGATAGGAATCGAGCCAATGAAAAGTTGCTTTTGATTTCATGATAACTTCAGGTTTGTTCATTTTTGGCGAATTTCTAGTCTAATTCGATAGGAATCGAGCCAATGAAAAGTTGCTTTTGATTTCATGATAACTTCAGGTTTGTTCATTTTTGGCGAATTTCTAGTCTAATTCGATAGGAATCGAGCCAATGAAAAGTTGCTTTTGATTTCATGATAACTTCAGGTTTGTTCATTTTTGGCGAATTTCTAGTCTAATTCGATAGGAATCGAGCCAATGAAAAGTTGCTTTTGATTTCATGATAACTTCAGGTTTGTTCATTTTTGGCGAATTTCTAGTCTAATTCGATAGGAATCGAGCCAATGAAAAGTTGCTTTTGATTTCATGATAACTTCAGGTTTGTTCATTTTTGGCGAATTTCTAGTCTAATTCGATAGGAATCGAGCCAATGAAAAGTTGCTTTTGATTTCATGATAACTTCAGGTTTGTTCATTTTTGGCGAATTTCTAGTCTAATTCGATAGGAATCGAGCCAATGAAAAGTTGCTTTTGATTTCATGATAACTTCAGGTTTGTTCATTTTTGGCGAATTTCTAGTCTAATTCGATAGGAATCGAGCCAATGAAAAGTTGCTTTTGATTTCATGATAACTTCAGGTTTGTTCATTTTTGGCGAATTTCTAGTCTAATTCGATAGGAATCGAGCCAATGAAAAGTTGCTTTTGATTTCATGATAACTTCAGGTTTGTTCATTTTTGGCGAATTGCTAGTCTAATTCGATTGGAATCAAGCCAATGAAAAGTGGTTTTTGAATTCATATAACATCGGGTTTGTTCATTTTGGGGTAATTGCTAGTCTAATTCGGTTGGAATCGTCAATGAAAAGTGGTTTTTGATTTTATGATAACTTCGAATTTGTTCATTTTTGAAGAGTTGCTAGTCTAATTCGATTGGAATCGAACCAATCAAAAGAGGTTTTTGATTTCATGATAACTTCTATTTTATTCGTTTTTAGTGAATTGCTAGTCTAATTCGATTGAAATCGAGCCAATGAAATGAGACTTTTGATTTCATGATAATTTCGGGGTTGTTCGTTTTGGGCGAATTGCAAGTGTAATTTGATTGGAACCGAGCCAACAATAAGAGGATTTTGATTTCATGATAACTTCATGTTTCTTAGTTTTGGGCAAATTGCTACTCTAATTCGAATGGAATCGAGCCAATGAAAAGTGGTTTTTGATTTCATGATAACTTCGGGTTAGTTTGTTTTTGGCAAATTATTAGTCTAATTCGATTGGAATCAAGCCAATGGAAAGTGGTTTTGATTTCTCATAACATCGGGTTTGTTCATTTTGGCCGAATTGCTAGTCTAATTCGATTGTAATCAAGCCAATGAAAAGTGGTTTTTTATTTCATGGAAACTTTAGGTTTATTCATTTTTGGCGAATTGCTGGCCTAATTTGATTGGAATCGAGCCAATGAAAAATGATTTTCCATTTCATGATAGCTTCGGGTTTGTTCTTTTTTGGCGAATTGCTCGTCTAATTCGACTGGAATTGAGCAAATGAAATTTGGCTTTTAATATCATGATAATTTCGAGGTTGTTCTTTTTTGGTGAATTACTTGTCTAATTCTATTACAGTCGAGCCAATGTAAAGTGGTTTTTAATTTCATGATTACTTCGGGCTTGTTCATTTTTGGCGAAATGCTAGTCTAATTCGATTGGAATCGATCCAATGAAATGTGGCTTTTTATTTCATGATAACTTCGGGTTTGTTCGTTTTTGGCGAATTACTAGTCTAATTCGATTGGAATCGAGCCAATGAAAAGTTGTTTTTGATTTCATGATAACTTCGGGTTTGTTCGTTTTTGGCGAATTACTAGTCTAATTCGATTGGAATCGAGCCAATGAAAAGTTGTTTTTGATTTCATGATAACTTCGGGTTTGTTCGTTTTTGGCGAATTACTAGTCTAATTCGATTGGAATCGAGCCAATGAAAAGTTGTTTTTGATTTCATGATAACTTCGGGTTTGTTCGTTTTTGGCGAATTACTAGTCTAATTCGATTGGAATCGAGCCAATGAAAAGTTGTTTTTGATTTCATGATAACTTCGGGTTTGTTCGTTTTTGGCGAATTACTAGTCTAATTCGATTGGAATCGAGCCAATGAAAAGTTGTTTTTGATTTCATGATAACTTCGGGTTTGTTCGTTTTTGGCGAATTACTAGTCTAATTCGATTGGAATCGAGCCAATGAAAAGTTGTTTTTGATTTCATGATAACTTCGGGTTTGTTCGTTTTTGGCGAATTACTAGTCTAATTCGATTGGAATCGAGCCAATGAAAAGTTGTTTTTGATTTCATGATAACTTCGGGTTTGTTCGTTTTTGCCAAATTATTAGTCTAATTCGATTGGAATCAAGCCAACGAAAAGTGGTTTTTGATTTCATATAACATCGTGTTTGTTCATTTTGGGCGAATTTCTAGTCTAATTCGATTGTAATCGTGCCAATGAAAAGTGGTTTTTGATTTAATGATAACTTCAGGTTTGTTCGTTTTTGTCGAATTGCTAGTCTAATTCGATTGGAGTCGAGCCAATGAAAAGTGGTTTATGATTTCATATAGTTCGGGTTTTTTCATTTTTGACGAATTGCTATTCTAATTCGATTGGAATCAGGCTAATGTAAAGTCGCTTTTGATTTCATTATAGCTTCGGGTTTGTTCATTTTTGTCGAGTTGCTAGTCTAATTTAATTGGAATCGAGCCAATGAAATGAGACTTTCGATTTCATGATAACTTTGGGTTTGTTCGTTTTCGACGAATTGATAGTCTAATTCAATTGGAATCGAGTCAATCAAAAGTGGTTTTTGATTTCAAGATAACTTCGGGTTTTTTCATTTTTGACGAGTTGCTAGTCCAATTTGATTGGAATCGTGCCAATGAAAAGTGGTTTTTGATTTCATGATAACTTCGAGTTTGTTAGTTTTGGACGAATTGCTAGTCTAATTCGATCGGAATCGAGCTAATGAAAAGTTGATTTCGACTTCTTGATAACTTCGGGTTTGATCTTTTTGATGAATTGTGGGTCTAACTCGATTGGAATCGAGGCAATGAAACGTGGCTTTTGATTTCTTGATAACTTGGGGTTTGTTCTTTTTGGCGAATTGCTGGTCTGGTTCGATTGGGATTGAGCCAATGAAAAATGATTTTCCATTTCATGATAGCTTCGGTTTGTTCATTTTTGGTGAATTGCTCGTCTAATTCGACTGGAATCGAGCCAACGAAATGTGGGCTTTAATTTCATTTTAACTTCGACTTTGTTCATTTTTGGCGAATTACTTGTCTGATTCTATTGGAGTCGAGCCAATGTAAAGTGGTTTTTAATTTCACGATAACTTCAGGCATGTTCATTTTTGGCGAAACACTAGTTTAATTCGATTGGAATCTAGGGAATGAAATGTGGCTTTTTATTTCATTATAACTTTGGGTTTGTTCGTTTTTGACGAATTGCTAGTCTAATTCGATTGGAATCGAGCCAGTGAAAAGTGAATTTCAATTTCATGATAACTTCGGGTATGTTCATTTTTGGTGAATTTCTAGTCTAATTCGATAGGAATCGAGCCAATGAAAAGTGGTTTTTGAATTCATATAACATCGGGTTTGTTCATTTTGGGGTAATTGCTAGTCTAATTCGATTGGAATCGTCAATGAAAAGTGGTTTTTGATTTCATGATAACTTAGGGTTTGTTCGTTTTTGAAGAATTGCTAGTCTAATTCGATTTTTGAAGAATTGGTAGTTTAATTCGATTGGAATCGAGCCAACCAAAAGAGGTTTTTGATTTCATGATAGAATCGAGCCAATGAAATGAGAATTTTGATTTCATGATAATTTCGGGTTTGTTCGTTTTGGCCGAATTGCAAGTGTAATTCAATTGGAACTGAGCCAACAATAAGAGGATTTTGATTTCATGATAACTTTGTGTTTCTTAGTTTTGGGCGAATTGCTTCTCTAATTCGATTGGAATCGAGCCAATGAAAAGTTGTTTTTGATTTCATGATAACTTCGGGTTTGTTCATTTTTGGCAAATTATTAGTCTAATTCGATTGGAATCAAGCCAATGAAAAGTGGTTTTGATTTCACATAACATCGTGTTTGTCCATTTTGTTCGAATTGCTAATCTAATTCGATTTTAATCGAGCCAATGAAAAGTGGTTTTTAATTTCACGGAAACTTTAGGTTTATTCTTTTTTGCGAATTGCTAGTCTAATTTGATTGGTATCGAGCCAATGAAAAGTAGTCTTCGATTTCACGATAATTTCGGATTTGTTCGTTATTGGCAAATTGCTAGTCTAATTCGATTGGAATCAAGCCAACGAAAAGTGGTTTTTGATTTCATGATAACCTCAGGTTCGTTCATTTTTG
>NW_019262923.1:0-8457 GCF_002742605.1 Olea europaea var. sylvestris | reverse complement strand
GCTAATGAAAAGTGGTTTTTGATTTAATGATAACTTCGGGTTTGTTCGTTTTTGTCGAATTGCTAGTCTAATTCGATTGGAATCGAGCCAATGAAAAGTGGTTTATGATTTCATGTAGTTCGGGTTTTTTCATTTTTGACGAATTGCTATTCTAATTCGATTGGAATCGAGCAAATGTAAAGTCGCTTTTGATTTCTTGATAGCTTCGGGTTTGTTCATTTTTGGCGAATTGCTAGTCTAATTCAATTGGAATCGAGCCAATGAAATGAGACTTTTGACTTCATGATAACTTCGGGTTTGTTCGTTTTCGATGAATTGATAGTCTAATTCGATTGGAATCGAGCTAATCAAAAGTGGTTTTTGATTTCAAGATAACTTCGGGTTTTTTCATTTTTGACGAGTTTCTAGTCTAATTTGATTGGAATCGTGCTAATGAAAAGTGGTTTTTGATTTCATGATAACTTCGAGTTTGTTAGTTTTTGGGCGAGTTGCTAGTCTAATTCGATTGGAATCGTGCCAATGAAAAATGGTTTTTGATTTCATGGTAACTTCAAATTTGTTAGGTTTTGGCGAATAGCTAGTCGAATTCAATTGGAATCGAGCCAATGAAAAGTTGCTTTTGATTTCATGATAACTTCGGGTTTGTTCGTTTTTGACAAATTTTGAGTCTAATTCGATTGGAATCGAGGCAATGAAACGTGGCTTTTGATTTCATGATAACTTCGGGTTTGTTTGTTTTTGGTAATTCGATTGGAATCGAGCCAATGAAAAATGATTTTCAATTTCATGATAGCTTCGGGTTTGTTCATTTTTGGCGAATTGCTCGTCTAATTCGACTGGAATCGAGCCAATGAAATGTGGCTTTTAATTTCATGATAACTTCGAGTTTTTTCATTTTTGGCGAATTACTTGTCTAATTCTATTGGAGTCTAGCCAATGTAAAGTGGTTTTTAATTTCATGATAACTTCGGGCTTGTTCGTTTTTGGCCAAAGGCTAGTCGAATTCGATTGGAATCGAGCCAATGAAACGTGGTTTTTTATTTCATGATAACTTCGAGTTTGTTCATTTTTGGCGAATTGCTAGTCTAATTCGATTGGAATCGAGCCAATGAATAGTGGATTTTAATTTCATGTTAACTTCGGGTATGTTCATTTTTGGCGAATTTCTAGTCTAATTTGATAGGAATCGAGCCAATGAAAAGTGGTTTTTGAATTCATATAACATCGTTTTCTTTCATTTTGGGGTAATTGCTAGTCTAATTCGATTGGAATCGTCAATGAAAAGTGGTTTTTGATTTCATGATGACTTCTGTTCGTTTTAGAAGAATTGCTAGTCTAATTCGATTTTTAAAGAATTGGTAGCCTAATTCGTTTGGAATCGAGCCAATTAAAAGAGGTTTTTGATTTCATGACAACTTCTGTTTTATTCGATTTTAGCGAATTGCTAGTCTAATTCGATTGGAATCGAGCTAATGAAATGAGACTTTTGATTTCATGATAATTTCGGGTTTGTTCGTTTTGGGCGAATTGCGAGTGTAATTCGATTGGAACCGAGCCAATAAAAAGAGGATTTTGATGTTATGATAACTTCATGTTTCTTGATTTTGGGCAAATTGCTACTCTAATTCGATTGGAATCGAGCCAATGATAAGTTGTTTTTTGATTTCATGATAACTTTGGATTTGTTCGTTTTTGGCAAATTATTAGTCTAATTCAATTGGAATCAAGCCAAGGAAAAGTGGTTTTTGATTTCACATAATATCGGGTTTGTTCATTTTGGGCGAATTGCTAGTCTAATTCGATTGTAATCGTGCCAATGAAAAGTGATTTTTGATTTCATGACACTTCGGGTTTGTTCGTTTTTGACGAATTGCTAGTCTAATTCGATTGGAATCGAGCCAATGAAAAGTGGTTTTTGATTTCATATAGTTCGGGTTTTTTCATTTTGGGGGAATTGCTATTCAAATTCGATTGGAATCGAGCTAATGGAAAGTGGCTTTTGATTTCATGATAGCTTCGGGTTTGTTCATTTTTGGCGAATTGCTAGTCTAATTCGATTGGAATCGAGCCAATGAAATAAGACTTTTGATTACATGATAACTTCGGGTTTGTTCATTTTCGGCGAATTGATAGTCTAATTCGATTGGAATCGAGCCAATCAAAAGTGGTTTTTGATTTCATGATAACTTCGGGTTTGTTCGTTTTTGAAGAATTGCTAGTCTAATTCGATTTTTGAAGAATTGGTAGTCTAATTCGATTGGAATCGAGCCAATCAAAAGAGGTTTTTGATTTTATGATAACTTTTGTTTTATTCGATTTTAGCGAATTGCTAGTCTAATTCGATTGGAATCGAGCCAATGAAATGAGACTTTTGATTTCATGATAATTTCGGGTTTGTTTGTTTTGGACGAATTGCAAGTGTAATTCGATTGGAACCGAGCCAATACGAAGCAGATTTTGATTTCATGATAACTTCATGTTTCTTAGTTTTGGGGCGAATTGCTACTCTAATTCGATTGGAATCAAGCCAACGAAAAGTTGTTTTTGTTTTCATGATAACTTCGGGTTTGTTCATTTTTGGCAAATTATTAGTCTAATTCTTTTGAAATCGAGCCAACGAAAAGTGGTTTTTGATTTCACATAACATCGGGTTTGTTCATTTTGGGCGAATTGCTAGTCTAATTCGATTGTAATCGTGCCAATGGAAAGTGGTTTTTGATTTCATGATAACTTCAGGTTTGTTCATTTTTGACGAATTGCTAGTCTAATTCGATTGTAATCGTGCCAATGGAAAGTGGTTTTTGATTTCATGATAACTTCAGGTTTGTTCATTTTTGACGAATTGCTAGTCTAATTCGATTGGAATCAAGCCAATGAAAAGTGGTTTTTGATTTCATATACTTCGGGTTTTTTCATTTTGGGCGAATTGCTATTCTAATTCGATTGGAATCGAGCTAAGGTAAAGTGGCTTTTGATTTCATGGTAGCTTCGGGTTTGTTCATTTTTGGCGAATTACTAGTCTAGATCGATTGGAATCGAGCCAATGAAATGTGGCTTTTGATTTCACTATAACTTCGGGCTTGTTCATTTTTGGCGAATTGCTAGCCTAATTCGATTGGAATCGAGCCAATGTAAAGCAGTTTTTAATTTCATTATAACTTCGGGTTTGTTCGTTTTTGACGAATTGCTAGTCTAACTCGATTAGAATCGAGCTAATGAAAAGTTGCTTTTGATTTCTAGATAACTTTGGCTTTCTTCATTTTTAACGAATTGCTGGTCCGATTCAATTAGAATCGAGGCATTGAAACGTGGCTTTTGATTTCATGATAACTTTGGGTTTGTTTGTTTTTGGCGAATTGCTGGTCTAATTCGATTGGAATCGAGCCAATGAAAAATAATTTTCAATTTCATGATAGCTTCGGGTTTGTTCATTTTTGGCGAATTGCTCGTCTAATTCGACTGGAATCGAGCCAATGAAATGTGGCTTTTAATTTCATGATAACTTCGAGTTTGTTCATTTTTGGCGAATTACTTGTCTAATTCTATTAGAGTCGAGCCAATGTAAAGTGGTTTTTAATTTCATGATAACTTCGGGCTTGTTCATTTTTGGCGAAAGGCTAGTCTAATTCGATTGGAATCGAGCTAATGAAAAGTGGCTTTTGATTTCATGATAACTTCGGGTTTTTTCATTTTTGACGAATTGCTAAACTAATTTGATTGGAATCAAGCCAATGAAAAGTGGTTTTTGATTTCACGATAACTTCAGGTTTGTTCATTTTGCGAATTACAAGTCCAATTCGATTGGAATCGAGCGAATGAAAAGTGGCTTTTGATGATTTCATGATAATTGCGATTTGTTGTATTTTGGTGAATTGCTAGTCCAATTCTATTGGAATCGAGCCAATGAAATGTGACTTTTGATTTCATGATAACTTTGGGTTTCTTCATTTTTGTCGAATTGCTAATATAATTCGAATGGAATGGAGCCAATGAAAAGTGGTTTTTGATTTCATGATAACTTCAGGTTTGTTCATTTTTGACGAATTGCTAATCTTAGTCAATTCGAATTGAGCCAATCAAAATAGATTTTTGATTTCATGACAACTTTGGGTATGTTCATTTTTGGCGAATTGCTAGTCTAATTCAATTGGAATCGAGCCAATGAAATGAGACTTTTCATTTCATGATAACTTCGAGTTTGTTCGTTTTCGACGAATTGATAGTCTAATTTGATTGGGATCGAGCCAATCAAAAGTGCATTTTGATTTCATGATAACTTCGGGTTTTTTCATTTTAGACGAGTTGCTAGTCTAATTCGATTGGAATCGTGCCAATGAAAAGTGGTTTTTGATTTCATGATAACTTCGAGTTTGTTCGTTTTTGGCGAATCGCTCGTCTAATTCGATTGGAATCGAGCCAATGAAAAGTTGCTTTTGATTTCATGATGACTTTGGGTTCGTTCATTTTTTACGAGTTGCGAGTCTAATTCGATTGCAATCGAGGCAATGAAACGTGGCTTTTGATTTCATGATACCTTTGGGTTTGTTACTTTTTGGCGAATTGCTGATCTAATTCGATTGGAATCGAGCCAATGAAAAATGGTTTTCCATTTCATGATAGCTTCGGGTTTGTTTGTTTTTGGCGAATTGCTCGTCTAATTATATTGGAATCGAGCCAATGAAATGTGGCTTTTGATTTTATGATAACTTCGAGTTCGTTCATTTTTGGCGAATTACTTGTCTAATTCTATTGGAGTCAAGCCAATGTAAAGGGGTTTTTATTTTCATGATGACTTCGGGCTTGTTCGTTTTTGGCGAAATGCTAGTCTAATTCGATTGAAATGAAGCCAATGAAAAGTGGCTTTTGATTTCATGAAAAGTTTAGGATTGTTCATTTTTGACGAATTGCTAGTCTGATTCGATTGGAACCGAGGCAATGATACGTTGATTTTGATTTCATGATAACTTCGGGTTTTTTCATTTTAGGCGAATTGCTAGACTAATTCGATTGGACTCGAGCCAATGAAAAGAGGTTTTTGATTTCATGATAACTTCATGTTTGTTCATTTTTGGCAAATTGCTAGTCCAATTCGATTGGAATCGAGCGAATGAAAAGTGGCTTTTGGTTATTTCATGATAAACGCAGGTTTGTTCGTTTTTGGCGAATTGCTAGTGTAATTCGATTGGAATCGTGCCAATGAAAAGTGGTTTTTGATTTCATGCTAACTTCGGGTTTGTTCATTTTTGTCGAATTGCTAGTATAATTCGATTGGAATCGAGGCAATGAAAAGTGGTTTTTGATTTCATGATAACTTCGGGTTTGTTCATTTTTGACGAATTGCTAGTCTAATTCGATTTGAATCGAGCTAATTAAAAGGGGTTTTTGATTTCATGATAACTTCGGGTTTGTTCATTTTTGACGAATTGCTAGTCTAATTCGATTTGAATCGAGCTAATTAAAAGGGGTTTTTGATTTCATGATAACTTCGGGTTTGTTCATTTTTGGCGAATTGCTAGTCCAATTCGATTGGAATTGAGCTAATGAAATGAGACTATTGATTTCATGATAACTTCGGGTTCGTTCGTTTTCGGCGAATTGATAGTCTAATTCGATTGGAATCGAGCCAATCAAAAGTGGTTTTGGATTTCATTATAACTTTGGGTTTTGATCTTTTTGTCGAATTGTTAGTATAATTTGATGGGAATCGAGCCAATGAAAAGTGGTTTTTGATTTCATGAAAACTTCGGGTTTGTTCGTTTTTGACAAATTGCTAGTCTAATTCGATTGGAATCGTGCCAATCAAAAGAGGTTTATGATTTCATGATAACTTCGGATTTGTTCATTTTTGGCGAATTGCTAGTCTAATTCGATTGGAATTGAGCCAATGAAATGAGACTTTTGATTTCATGATAACTTCGAGTTATTTCGACGAATTGATGGTCTAATTCGATTGGAATCGAGCCAATCAAAAGTGGTTTTTGATTTCATGATAACTTCAGATTTTTCCATTTTTGACGAATTGCTTGTCTAATTCAATTGGAATCGAGCCAATCAAAAGTGGCTTTTCATTTCATGAAAAATTGGGGTTTGTTCCTTTTTTACGAATTGCTAGACTAATTCGATTGGAATCGAGCCAATGAAATGAGAGTTTTGATTTCATGATAACTTCGGGATTGTTCATTTTTGGCGAATTAATAGTTTAATTCGATTGGAATCAAGCCAATCAAAAGTGGTTTTTGATTTCATGACAACTTAAGGTTTTTTCATTTTTGACGAATTGCTCGTCTAATTCGATTGGAATCGAGGCAATTAAATGTGGCTTTTGATTTTATGATAGCTCCGGGTTTGTTCGTTTCTGGCGAATTGCTAGTCTAATTCGATTGGAATCGAGCCAATGAAAAATGATTTTTCATTTCATGATAGCTTCGGGTTTGTTCATTTTTGGCGAATCGCTAGTCTAATTCGATTGGAATCGAGGCAATGAAAAGTAGTTTTTGATTTCACGATAACCTCTGTTATGTTCATTTTTGGCGAATTGCTAGTCTAATTCGATCGGAATCGTGCCAATGGAAGGTGGTTTTTAATTTCATTACAACTTCGGGTTTGTTTGTTTTTGTCGAATTGCTAATCTAATTCGAATGGAATCGAGCCGATGAAAAGATGTTTTTGATTTCATCACAATTTCGGGTTTTTTCACTTTTTGTTAATTGCTAGTCTAATTCGACTTGAATCGAGGCAATGAAATGTGGCTTTTGATTTCATGATAACTTCAAGTTTGTTCATTTTTGGCGAATTACTATAATTCTTTTGGAGTTGAGCCCATGAAAAGTGGTTTTTGATTTCATGATAACTTAGGGTTTTTTCATTTTTGACGAATTGATAGTCTAATTCAATTGGAATCGTGCCAATGAAAAGTGGTCTTTGATTTCATGATAACATCGAGTTTGTTCATTTTTGGCGAATTACTAGACCAATTCGATTGGAATCGAGCCAATGAAAAGTGGCTATTGATGATTTCATGATAACTTCGAGTTTGTTCCGTTTTAACGAATTGCGAGTCTAATTCGATTGGAATCGTGCCAATGAAAAGTGATTTTTGATTTCATGATAACTTCGAGTTTGTTCATTTTTGGCGACTTGCTAGTCTAATTCAATTGGAATCGAGCCATTCAAAAGAAGTTTTTGATTTCATGATAACTTCGGGTTTTTTAATTTTTTTCGAATTGCTAGTCTAATTCGATTGGAATCGAGCCAATGAAATGTGGCTTTTGATTTCATGATAACATCAACTTTGTTCATTTTGGGCGAATTCCTAATCTAATTCGATTGGAATCGAGCCAATGTAAAGTTTTTTTTTAATTTCATGATAACTTCAGGTTTGTTCGTTTTTGGCGAAACGCTAGTCTAATTCGATTGGAATCTAGCCAATGAAAAGTGGTTTTTCATTTCATGATAACTTCGAGTTTGTTCTTTTTTGACGAATTGCTACTGTAAATCGATTGGAATCGAGCCAATGAAAAGTGGTTTTTTATTTCCCGATAACTTCGGGTTTATTCATTTTTGGCGAATTGCTAGTCTAATTTGATTGGAATCGAGGCAATGGAAAGTGGTTTTTGATTTCATGATAACTTCAGGTTTGTTCCTTTTTGACGATTTGCTAGTATAATTCGATTCAAATCGAGCCAATCAAAATAGGTTTTTGATTTCATGATAACTTCAGGTTTGTTCCTTTTTGACGAATTGCTAGTCTAATTCGATTGGAATCGGTCGATGAATAGTGACTTTTGATTTCATGACAACATCTGGTTCGTTCAATTTTGAGGAATTGCTAGTCTAATTCGATTGGAATAGAGCCAATGAAAAGTGGTTTTGATTACATGACAACTACGGGTCTGTTCATTTTTAGGAACTTGCTAGTCTAATTCGATTGCAATTGACCAAATGAAAAGTGGTTTTTTATTTCATGAGAACTTCAGGTTTGTTCCTTTTTTGCAAATTGCTAGTCTAATTCGATTGGTATCGAGCCAATGAAAAGTAGTTTTTGATTTCACGATAATTTCGAATTTGTTCATTATTGGCAAATTGCTAGTCTAATTCGATTGGAATCAAGCCAACGAAAAGTGGTTTTTGATTTCATGATAACTTCGGGTTTGTTCGTTTTTGGCTAATTGCTAGTCTAATTCGATTGGAATCAGGCCAATGAAAAGTGGTCTTTAATTTCATGACAACTTAAGGTTTGTTCATTTTTGGCGAATTGCTAGTATAATTCGATTGGAATCGTGCCAATGAAAAGTGATTTATGATTTCATTATGACTTCGGGTACGTTCTTTTTTGGCGAATTGCTGGTCTAATTGAATTGGAATTGAGCCACTGAAAGTGGTTTTTGATTTCATGACAACTTCGGGTTTATTCGTTTTTGGCGAATTGCTAGTATAATTCGATTGGAATCATGCCAA
>NW_019262922.1:29334-29567 GCF_002742605.1 Olea europaea var. sylvestris | reverse complement strand
ATAAATGGATTTATGCAATCGGCACACCAACTTCTCCCCCTGTGAACCAACATTGCAATTTGTAGAGTATCTAGGAGGTAAATCCATAAAAAAAATTCGAAAAGATCACCGTTAAGAAATGCATTATTGACATCTAATTGGGTGATTGGCCATTTATTTACAGCAGCAATAGCAAGAAATATTTTCACCGTTACAAGCTTAGCCACCAGAGAAAAGGTCTCAATAAAATCCAG
>NW_019262922.1:19560-20389 GCF_002742605.1 Olea europaea var. sylvestris | reverse complement strand
GAGGATCTTGACAGCGTGGTTTGTTTCTTAGCCTTCCAAGATACTAGAGAATCACCAAGGAAGACACAGTAACTTGTCATAGATTTTCTTGTGTCTAAGCAGGCTCCCCAGTCGGTATCAGCGAACGCATGAAGCTGGAAGGATAAATCAGCTTAAAATAAAAGACCTTGACCAAGAGTTGCTTTGATGTATTGTAGAAGATGATGAGCAGCTGCCAAATGAGGCTTTCTTGGTTGAGCAACAAATTGGATTAGTTTATGAACTGCAAAGGTGATATACAGTCCATATATGGTTAAGTACAAAGGGTGACCAATAAACCTTCTAAAGCTCGAAGCATTAGTGAGAAGATCCCCTTCAAAAGAGCAGAGCTTGGTCTTGGGATCCATGGGCAGGGTGGCTGGCTTGCAGGCTAAAAATCACGTGTCCTCCAATGACTGCAATGTATAATGTCTTTGTGAAAGAAAGATTTCTCTGTGTGAACAGGCAATCTCCAAGCCAAGAAAGTACTTCAAATTTCTAAGATCCTTTAATTTGAACAAGCTGTGTAATAGATATTTTAGAGAATTTATGGCCAAAATGTCTGAACCTGTTATGATTATGTCATCGACATAAACTAGGAGAGCAACAAATGTATTTCCAGAACCTTTTGTAAATAATGAGTAGTCTGATTTTGATTGAATATAACCATGAGAAATAGGAGCATTAGAGAATTTTGCAAACTATTGTCTTGATGCCTGTTTTAACCTATAAATGGATTTATGCAATCGGCACACCAACTTCTCCCCCTGTGAACCAACATTGCAATTTGTAGAGTATCTAGGAGGTAAAT
>NW_019262922.1:8756-9736 GCF_002742605.1 Olea europaea var. sylvestris | reverse complement strand
TAATTCAACAGTACTCTTTCTTTGGTTACCTTACTAATGTTACTGCTTGGAAGGAGTTTGGTTGAGATGAAATGGTGCTAAATATCGCACTCCAGATGCATGCTTGATGTTGGAAAGTTGATCACATCAGTAGATGATTGTTTCCTTTTCCTTGGCTAATACATTGAGTATTCTCTCAGGCTCAACACTTTTTACATTTTGATGTACCTATCTTCTGCACTGGTACTTATAGACCTTTTCTTATCACATGAAGTAAAGGACAAACAGACCGTGGTTTTGGATTTCTTGTTTGGCAGCATTTTAAACTTTTTAATGCCAACAATTTACAATGCTCCAATCAACCATGTCAATTTCTCAAAAGAAGTAACAGTGCACTAGAATGCACGAATTCGATGTTGGTTCGGAATAGAGCTCTAGATTAGCAGATTTCTTTCCTTGTGATTCTAGTTCTGATCATATCCCAATCCCCATTCACGTTTTTTTCTTTTTCTAGTGGGCCCCCAGTGGGAGGCTCGCACGACAAGCTAAAAAAATGCTTTTGTTGTTGTGGAATAAGAAGCAAACAAATGGGTTCGATAATCAAGATTTTCCTTCACATATGCAACTAGTAATTCGAACCACCAATTCCCAATTCAAATGTCCAAATGTTATGAACTCCAAGTATGATACCCAAATTCACCACAAATCTACAGATTTTCGTTAAGGACTTTTGTCAAACACTTAGTAAACATCTATTCCTACCTCTAACAATTAAAAGATCAATATCAACCAACTTCCTCAAATCAAACCACAAGCTGTAATAATTTTATCACCAACAATTCACAATGTATATAACCAAAGGTCACAACAACACCACCAAAAATTCATCTCTAACTCCTAAAAAAATAAAGAGAATGCAGTTACTTTCAAGAGAATACTCCTTGTTATGGTGGAGTAATCAAAGCCCAAGCAAACCTCTAATTGAATAATCCAAATTTGTA
>NW_019262922.1:0-6513 GCF_002742605.1 Olea europaea var. sylvestris | reverse complement strand
AAAAAAAAAACTCTTGACATTAAACATGGGCACAATTGTTTCTGCACATAACAGGGTAGATAGCTTCACTTATTTTATTTTATTTTATTTTATAACGGGAGAACTCGCAGTCGCTATCCTTGGGGTGTGTACTGGATAAACTCTTGGGCTGACGCAATAGCCTGCAAACCACGCCAACTAGGTAAACCTCACTAGGCAAGCCCGGTACGACGGGTTGGAAAGGGAAAGTGTTGGTAGGAGGAATCTAACTCATGACCAAAGGCCTCCGCGCTCACCTACTCGACCGATTCGGCCACCCCACAAGGGGCAGGGTAGATAGCTTTCAAAGATAGTGTCGTTGTCCTTGCTCTATTGGGTTTATCTTTTCTAAGATGTTTTTATCAACTTTATATTTACGTGTCAACTTTCCCAAAGAACATGACAGACAGATAGATTGACCTACCAGATAACTATTTGAAGTAGGTTTTTTCCATACAATTTGAAGTACTTGGCACGTTTTACGCACTCCTAATAAATTAGTGGATATTATATAATAATTTAATATTTAATAAATTTATTTACCACCTGATTTTTGAAATATTTGATTGAGTTTGTTATTTATGAAATGTGATATTTAAAACTATGAGTTATGTGATCTTCCCTTGTTTTTCTTCCAAGTTCCATCTAGGTTAGCAAACATGTATTAATTGGATTTTCAAGTGGCTTTAGTTTTTCCTGTTAATTTGGACCTTTTCCTTTAATTATTTGCTTTTCATTTTTATATTTGAGATATGCAAGTGCATTTCTACTTGTTGAAACTTGAAAAATATATTATATATTTTAATATGTACCATTGTCCGATTATCCCTTAATCTCTAGTCTGTAGACTCTAGTTTGGGCCTTAGCTATCTTGATATTAAAAATGTGTTTCGAAATTCTATATTTTTCCTTTAAATTTGTCCACTGTCCGCAATAGAAATTTTGATGTGTTATAAGATTGGACAATTCGTTTTAACCTCCATTTGTATATTTTATTTGATAGGTGATTGCGATTTGTGGAGATGTATGTTGCTTGTTCAAAAGAAATTATTATCAATTTTAAGTTTAGATATCATTTTCAATTTTTGACCCCATAAAACCAAACCTCTAGCTCCGTCCTTGAATTTTGGAAATATAGCTGCTGAATGTGCTAACGTACTTGTTAGGCAATTTTGTTGTCAAACGACCTCCCCGGACGATGATTTAACCTCGGTTGTTTATTATCAATCGGCCTCGGCCTCCATTTTAGAGTGAAAAATCTCTCTTTGTGAGTCTCTCTCTCTCGACCGTTTCTTCCCTCTCTCTCTGTGACCTTTGTGGTTGATATATTGTGGGTATTTTCTTGGCCTTCTTCTTCCCAATCCATAGCAACCGGACCTTGGTGGCACAAGGTGGTATTGGAGTTGTCTCAAGAAATGGTGTCGGTGTTTTTGGTAAACTGAGCCCGGTTTTGCACTGCTTGGTTGTGGAATTCGGTCCAACAGGTGGTATCAGAGCTAGTTGAAGCTTTCTCGGCCTGAAATTTGTCAAAAACCGGCGGCAATCGCGTTTTGGGTTTGAGGAACCGCGGCTGCAACCTTGATTTCCGGCCAATCCAGCCACTTTCCGGCGAAACCGAACCCATATCCAGGTTCAGCAGGCTGAGGCGCTCCCTCGGCTGTGGCGCGTGGCGGCACCGAAGACTTCCCGATCTAAGAAAGCAATGAATATTACATGGAGTGACAATGAAGATAGAGAGTCAAACTCAAACGAGGAAGACAGAACTGACTATCATTAGGTAACCTCGTTTGCTATCAATCTACATTCAGAATTTGACTCGTTATATTTTTTGACTATAGGTGAAAACTCACCGACTAGAGACGTAGCAGGATCAAGTCACGTATGTTTAGATTGTATGACATTGTGAAGGAATCTAAAATCTAAACAAGAGAATAATGTCACGCTTCTTGCGATGATGAAATATATTGAAGAAGAAAGGGTTGTTGTTGCAACTGACAAAGAGGCTCTATCCAATAATCTGAAAGAAAAAGAAAACGAAATCTTGAAGCATCTAGCTGAACTGCACCAGACCAAGGAGAGATTTAGACAATGACCATCGGATCCGCCCATTTAAATGAAGTTCTCAGCTATAGAAGACTCTCAAACATCAAAGAAAGCCTAGGTTATGAAGAAAAAGGAAAAAAGAGAATCTATGCAATTGAAGTTTGTCAAAGCAGCTAAATATGATAAATTGCAGGTTAGACACCTTAAACTACAGCCAAAGTACCAGAACCTCTTACAATAGGATAGTATCAGTGGTTAACTCTCCACCACGGGTTCTGATTACCTCTAAAAACTTGATTCAGATCATGCCATTAGGTGATCAAGTAAAGTTCCACTCTCACAATTAAATAGGTAAGTCACAACACACTAACAGATGTACTTTTTGTGATTGGTATGGATGTAATTTGCTTCACCATTTGTCACATAAAAAACATCACACAAAAGGAGTTAACTTGCTATCTGGCACTTCAAAGAGAATAAAGCAAGTTTGGGTAGGAAAAGTGATCTTAGTTGCAACGTTATTAATATAGCTTATTAAACTATTGTGTCCAACTCTTCGTATTTTGCCTGTGGATGTTCGAAACATATGACAAGTAATCATTCTATGCTATAAATTTTAGAAGTCATGCAGGTGGACTTTTTTACTTTTGGGGATGGTGCCTAAAGTAAAATTGAGGATTTTGGTTTGAATTGTACTAGATGGATTAATTATTTTGAATGATGTGTTGTTTATTGTTGACTTAAAAACTAATCTGATTAGTGTAGGTCAATTCTATGATGATGAACTCATAGTGATGTTTACTAAAAGCACATGTAAGTTATTGAAAAATGATGGTAGTTGTGTCCTATGTCATACTAGGTCTAGTTGCTTTAATATGAAGTCTTATGTCATGCTTCAAAAGCTGACTTCACATGCCTGTGGCAAAAAAGATTGGGAAACTTGAACTATAAGTAAGTGTTATGCCCTATATTCAATAAACTTTGGATATAATCACTTTTAATAAATAATTGATACAATTTTATGACAGATCTATTATTTAGTTCATAGACAATTAAATTAAATAATAGAGTCCATAGATTCAAATCATTGTAATTTGTTAATCACAAGGAGCTGTGATTGTGAGATACAAATTTCATATGATAGAATTTTAAATTGTCTGTGGTCGCAAGTAATAACAATATACGAATATTGTTATTACGTATAGACCATCATGTGTGGTATTTCTTACTTGTGAAGTAAGTAACTGATCTTACAAAATAAAGTGTGGTGACATTTGAATGAACACGTAGATGTTTTGTTATAGAACAAAGTATTGGAGACCCGTCGAGAGATTCCACATTGATAACTATCTGAGTGTCAATAGTTAATCTCTAACGTTCGGTGGTGGAATTGATCATTTGACTTGAGGTCATCATAGTACCTTTTATGAGGATAGTCATGTTTTGACGGTGCTGGATGTTGCTTTGCCAAGGGCCGTTAATACGGCATCGTTCGAGCATGTGAAGAATCGTATGAATGTCGTAAATGACTATAGAGGATTCGTTACTCTTGTTTAGTAAGAGATTATGATTTGCGTTTCATTCAATTAAGTCAATAACGAAATCCTTGGCCAAGGTGTACTCATGAGTTGAAAAGGTTCGACTTATATTAACTTGATAGTGGAATGAAAGATATGATCGATTATCGAGATTACCAAACTTTCATATCTCATTATTGATTGGATTATATTGACGAAGGGATTATAGTTTCACGGTAAATGAATGAGTTTGATTTTGTCATACCACTTGACATTTCCCGTCATATGTATTGCTCTGACACATTGCTAGAAGTCAATCTGAGATGGTGAACGTGAATAGGTAATAAATTAAAAGGGTATTTTAATTTATCGATTTTGATTAGATCAAAATAGTAATTCACTTTGCTAGACATTGTGATTGGGAACCTGATAGATCACACACAAAAGGAGAACTGGAAGATTGTGTTTTACCAATTAATTAATAAACAAGCTTTGGATAAATTAATTAATTGGATTACTTATTTATTGGTCCGAATTATTTAATTAGATTAATTAATTCATGGACCGGATTTAATTAGATGGATAACTTAAATCTTGGACCCGGTTAGGAGATGGGGCAAGCCCGTTTAGGTTTGTATAAATAGGTAGCTACGGTTTTGGCTGTAGAGAAAATTCATTCTTCCTGCTAGCACAAGAAGAAAACCCTTATCCTGCAATTTTGTTCTCTGTGTGGATCACCGTTGGAGGCTAGACATTTGGACAGCTGTGGGTGGCAAATCAAGATTGTCGGAACGAAAGAATAGCAAAAGAGTTTGCAAATCTTGTAAAAGGTACAATTTCAATCACAATTTCTGTCTAGACATAAAGTAGATCATTGGTGGAAATTGAAATATGTTTTAATTTTTCACTACACATGATAAGTAGATTTCCAACAGTGGTATCAGAACCTATTTTGTGCTAGAAATTGTTTTGCATCTTGGAATAATTAAAAGTTGATTGTTCTTGTTTTTATTGTTTTTAGCAATTAAAAAATTGTTTTATCCAAAATCTAATTTTGAACAAAAAAAAAAAAAAAAAAAAAAAAAAAAGAAAAAAGAAAAGAGGGTGAAGTCAGTTGATATGGCAGCAACCCTTGCCGCCGCCAGCAAGGAGTTGACAACTAGCGTCGCGCTCACTGTCGCATCTGCTAAAAGGTAGCGGCGCTTCCAGCCATTGTCCAGAGCAGCAACGAGCGCCACTGCTGTTGCTATTGTAGCGGTGGCCTCCGTCACAAGCACTAAGGGGCGACGACGCGTCTCTCCTGTCCCCGCCCCTGAAACAAAAGGAGGTTATTACCGACGCCGCAAAAAAGAAAAAAAAAATCTTAGGGTTTTTCAATTCAATTTCGGGTGGATTGAGACGAGGATTGGAGCTGTAATTTAGGAGATTGTGCTCCCTAGTTTGCAATTATGAAAATGGTCACTCTGCAATTTTTAAATGGAGGGCCTGTCTTGCAATTAAGTTAATTGAAGGACTAACTTTTTAAATTTAAATTTGAGGTCAAATTGCTATTGTTCAAAAGGGTTTTGAATGCAAATTTTAAAAAGAATTTAAATTTGAATTTCAAAAGGTTTTGACCTATATTATCAATTGACTCATTTAATATTTTCACTTGAAATCAACGATTTTTGTATTCTTCGTTAAAATTGGATTTTAACTTAAATATTAAATTTGACATTAAAATATATTTTATTTTATTTAGGAGTTTCATCCTAAATTAAAATATTAATTCAATTTAAGTTAGAGTTGGACTCTAATTTAATACTTAATTATAATTTTATTTTAATTAATTGTTCACTCGAATACATTCTTGAAGTTAGAATTGGATTCTAATTTGACATTTAATTAAAATTTGATTTTAATTAAGTCTTGTCTTAAAATATTTCTTGAAATTAGAGTTGGACTTTTATATATTGTTTAATTGAAATTTGATTTTAATTAAATAAATTCGCTTTAAGATCTTGGAATTAGAGTTGGATTCTAATTTTGCTATTTAATTAAAATTTGATTTTAATTAAATTCGAAGGCATTAAGTTTTAAAATTGGAGCTGGACTCTAATTTGATATTTAATTGAAATTTGATTTTAATTAAATAGTCCCGCCCTATAATTTTGGAATTAGAGTTGAACTCTAATTTTGTATATAATTAAAATTTGATTTTAATTAAATATGCTTGCTGATTAAATAATCAATTAATATGATTAACTGATTATTTAATTGTTCCAATCCATTATTTAAACGTCTTTGCATATAGTATTAGATATTATGCGATGAATGTATTATTAGTGGACGATTATGAACTCGACCATGTGGATGTGGCGAATGGTTAATTTTATTTTTGTCATTTTATGAGCCTGCGAGCTCTTAATTATTTTGCGCTTACGAGTCCGTTATTGTTATTGTTATTGTTATGTGCCTGCGAGTCCAATTACATTTAGGCCTGCATGCTAACTAGTATAGGATACATGTTGTAACTCTACTAATTGAAGAGAGGAAGAGGAGGAAACCATGAAGATGGTACACTGCTACTGATTCAATGCTACAGTCTCTAGGAATAGACCAATTAGTCTTTTTTGTGGCTCGGAAAGACTATATAGTAAAAGTCCATAATTATCCACACTGTTATTATTATATATATATGTTTATTTTCAGGTTTGATGCGTAATAAATTATATATACAATTATAATGTTGATGAAACTTTTGAATGCAAAACCCCTCAATAAAATATTAAGTCAATTTATTATTTGCATTCCATCATTATAGTGAAAAATCAAAGTCTTCAATCGATCTTAACTTGTTGAGTACACTCAAGACTGATCTATTATGGATATGTTTGACACTATGAAATATTAGATATTTCTAAATGGTGGGTTTGACTTACTAAGGTTTATCTTT
>NW_019262921.1:1446-20819 GCF_002742605.1 Olea europaea var. sylvestris | reverse complement strand
TTATACTAGCAATTAGTCAAAAATGAACAAACTCGAGGTTATCATGAAACCAAAAAACACTTTTTGTTGGCTCGATTCCAATCGAATTAGTCTAGCAATTCACCAAAAAATGAAAAAACCCTAAGTTACCATGAAATCAAAAATCGCTTTTCTTTGTCTCGATTCCAATCGAATTAGAGTAGTAATTCACCAAAAATGAATGAGCCCGAAGTTATCATTATTTCAAAAACCACTTTTCATTGGCTTGACTCCAATCGAATTAGACTAGTAATTTGTCAAAAACAAACAAACCCGAACTTATCATGAAATCAAAAACCATTTTTCGTTGGCTCGATTCCAATCGAATTAGACAAGCAACTCACCAAAAACAAAAAAACCCGAAGTTATCACAAAATCACAAACCACTTTTCATTGGCTCGATTCCAATCGAATTAGACTAGCAATTCACCAAAAACGAACAAACCTGAAGTTATCATGAAATCAAAAACCACTTTTCTTTGGCTCAATTCCAACCGAATTAGACTAGCGATTCGCTAAAAATGATCAAACCCGAAGTTATCATGAAATCAAAAATCACTTTTCATTGGCTCGATTCCAATCGAATTAGTCTAGGAATTCGCCTAAAACAAACAAGCCCATAGTTATCATGATATCAAAAACCACTTTTCGTTGGCTCGATTCCAAACGACTTAGACTAGCAATTTACGAAAACGATCAAACCCGAAGTTTTCATGAAATCAAAAACCACTTTTCACTGGCCCGATTCCTATCGAATTAGACAAGAAATTCGCCAAAAACGAACAAATCCAAAGTTATCATGAAATCAAAAACAACTTTTCGTTGGCTCGATTCCAATCGATTTAAACAAGCAATTCACAAAAAATGAACAAACCTGAAGTTATAAAGAAATCAAAAAGCATTTTTCATTGGCTCGATTCGAATCGAATTAGACAAGCAATTCGTCCAAAACGAACAAACCCGAAGTTATCATGACATCCAAAACCTCTTTTGGTCGGCTCGATTCCAATCGAATTAGACTATCAATTCGCCAAAAACGAACAAACCCGAAGTTATCATGAAATCAAAAAACACTTTTCAATGTCTCGATTCCAATTGAATTAGACTAGCAATTTACCAAAAACAATCAAACTCGAAGTTATCATGAAATCAAAATCAACTTTTCTATGGCTCGATTCCAATTGAATAAGTCTAGTAGTTCGCCAAAAATGAGCAAACTTGAAGTTATCATGAAATCAAAAACCACTTCTCATTGGCTCGATTCCCATTGAATTAGACTAGCAATTCGCTAAAAATGAACAAGCCCGAATTTATGATGAAATCAAAAACAACTTTTCATTGGCTCGATTCCAATCGAATTAGACTAACAATTTGCCGAAAACGATCAAACGCGAAGTTATCATGAAATCGAAAATCACTTTTCATTAGCTCGATTCCAATCGTAATAGAAAAGCAATTCGCTAAAAATGAACAAACTCGAATTAATCATGAAATCAAAAAACCACTTTTCATTGGCTCGATTCCAATCGAATTAGACTAGCAATTTCTCTAAAACGATCAATCACGAAGTTATCGTGAAATCAAAAACAACTTTTCATTGGCTCGATTCCAATCGAATTAGACTAGCAATTCGCCAAAAACGAACAAACCCGAAGTTATCGTGAAATCAAAAACCACTTTTCATTGGGTCGATTCCAATCTAATTAGACTAGCAATACGCTAAAAAGGAACAAGCACAAAATTATCATGAAATCAAAAACAATTTTTTCATTGGCTCGACTCCAATCGAATTAGACTAGCAATTCGTCGAAAATGAACAAACCCGAAGTTATGATGAAATCAAAAACGACATTTCATTAGCTCGATTCCAATCGAATTAGACTAGCAATTTGTCGAAAACGATCAAACCCGAAGTTATGATGAAATCAAAAACCGCTTCTCATTGGCTCGATTCCAATCGAATTAGCTAGCAATTTGTCGAAGACGATCAGACCCGATGTTTTCATGAAATCAAAAACCACCATTCATTGGCTCGATCTCAATCGAATTAGGCTAGCAATTCGTCAAGAACGAACAAACCCGAAGTTATCATGAAATCAAAAACCACTTTTCATTGGCTCGATTCCAATCGAATTAGATTAGCAATTTGTCGAAAACGATCAAACGCGAAGTTATCATAAAATCAAAAATCACTTTTCATTAGCTCGTTTCCAATCTTATTAGAAAAGCAATTCGCTAAAAATGAACAAACTCGAATTAATCATGAAATCAAAAAGCCACTTTTCATTGGCTCGATTCCAATCGAATTAGACTAGCAATTTCTCTAAAACGATCAATCACGAAGTTATCGTGAAATCAAAAACAACTTTTCATTGGCTCGATTCCAATCGAATTAGACTAGCAATTCGCTAAAAACGAACAAACCCGAAGTTATCGTGAAATCAAAAACCACTTTTCATTGGGTCGATTCCAATCTAATTAGACTAGCAATACGCTAAAAAGGAACAAGCACGAAATTATCATGAAATCAAAAACAATTTTTTCATTGGCTCGACTCCAATCGAATTAGACTAGCAATTCGCCGAAAATGAACAAACCCGAAGTTATGATGAAATCAAAAACGACATTTCATTGGCTTGATTCCAATCGAATTAGACTAGCAATTTGTCGAAAATGATCAAACCCGAAGTTATGATGAAATCAAAAGCCGCTTCTCATTGTCTCGATTCCAATCGAATTAGCTAGCAATTTGTCGAAGACGATCAGACCCGATGTTTTCATGAAATCAAAAACCACCTTTCATTGGCTCGATCTCAATCGAATTAGACGAGCAATTCGTCAAGAACGAACAAACCCGAAGTTATCATGAAATCAAAAACCACTTTTCATTTGCTCGATTCCAGTCTAATTAGACTAGCAATTTGCTGAAAATGAACAAACCCGATGTTATCATGAAATCAAAAACTACTTTTCATTGGCTCTATTCCAAACAAATTAGACTAGCATTTTGCCGAAAATGATCATACCCAAAGTTATCATGAAATCAAAAATCACTTTTCAGTCACTCGATTCCAATCGTATTAAACTAGCAATTCGGTAAAAACAAACAAACCCGAAGTTATCATGAAATCAAAAACGACTTTTCATTGGCTCGATATCAATCAAATTAGACTAGCAATTTGTAGAAAATGATCAATCACGAAGTGATCATGAAATCAAAAAAAAACTTTTCATTGACTCGATTCCGATCGAATTAGACTAGCAATTTGCCAAAAACGAACAAACCTAAAGTTATCATGAAATCAAAAACCACTTTTCATTGCCATGATTCCAATCGAATTAGACTAGCAATTTGTCGAAAACAATCAGACTAGAAGTTATCCTGAAATCAAAATCCACTTTTCATTGGCTCGATTCCAAACGAATTAGACTACCAATTTGCCGAAAACGATCAAACCTGACGTTATCATGAAATCAAAAATCACTTTTCATTGTCTCGATTCCAATCCAATTAGAGTAGCAATTCTTTTTGCCAAAAATGAACAAACCCGAAGTTATCATGAAATCAAAAACCACTTTTCATTGGCTCGATTCCATTCGAATTAGACTAGCAATCCCCCGAAAACGAACAAACCCGAAGTTATCATGAAATCAAAAACTACTTTTCATTGGCTCGATTCCAATCGAATTAGCCTAGCAATTTGTCGAAAATGATCAATCCCAAAGTCATCATGAAATCCAAAACCACTTTTCATTTTCTAGATTCCAGTCTAATTAGACTAGTAATTCGCCAAAAAAGAACAAACACGAAGTTATCATGAAATCAAAAATCAATTGTCATTGGCTCGATTCCAATCCAATTAGACTTGCAATTCGCTTCGTCAAAAATGAACAAACCCGAAGTTATCATGAAATAAAAAACCACTTTTCATTGGCTCCATTCCAATAGAATTAGACTAGTAATCCGTCGAAAACGAACAATCCCAGAGTCATCATGAAATCGAAAACCACTTTTTATTGGCTCGATTCTAGTCTAATTAGACTAACAATTCGCCAAAAAAGAACAAACCCAAAGTTATCATGAAATCAAAAACCACTTGTCATTGGCTCGATTCCAATCCAATTAGACTTGTAATTCGCTACGCCAAAAATGAACAAACCAGAAGTTATCATGAAATCAAAAACCACTTTTCATTGGCTCGATTCCAATGGAATTAGACTAGCAATCCGTCGAAAATGAACAAACCCGAAGTTACCATGAAATCAAAACCCACTTTTCATTGGCTCGATCCCAATTGAATTAGACTAGCAATTTACCAAAAATGATCAATCCCGGAGTCATCATGAAATCAAAGACCACTTTTCATTGGCTCGATTCTAGTCGAATTAGACAAGAAATTTGCCGAAAAAGATCAATCCTGAAGTTATCATGAAATCAAAAATCACTTTTCATTGGCTCGATTCCAATCGAATAATATTAGCAATTCGCCAAAAGTGAACGAAGAAGAAGTTATGATGAAATCAAAAGCCGCTTTTCATTGGCTCAACTACAGTCGAATTAGAGTAGCAATTCACCAAAAATGAACAAACCCAAAGTTATCATTAAATCAAAAACCACTTCTCATTGGCTCGATTCCAATCGAATTAGACTAGCAATTCGCCGAAAATGAAAAACTCGAAGTTATCATGAAATAAAAAAACCACATTTCATTGGCTCGATTACAATTGAATTAGACAAGTGGCTTGCCAAAAACGTACAAACCCGAAGTTATCACGAAATAAAAAACCACTTTTCATTGGCTCGATTCCAATCGAATTAGACAAGCAATTTGCCGAAAAAGATCAATCCTGAAGTTATCATGAAATCAAAAACCACTTTTCATTGGCTCGATTCCTATCGAATAATACTAGCAATTCGCCAAAAATGAGCAAAGTCGAAGTTGTGATGAAATCAAAAGCCGCTTTTCATTAGCTCAATTCCAATCGTATTAGAGTAGCAATTCGCCAAAAATGACAAAACCCGAAGTTATCATTAAATCAAAAACCACTTCTCGTTGGCTCGATTCTAATCGAATTAGACTAGAAATTCGCCGAAAATGAGCAAACCCGAACTTATCATGAAACCAAAAATCGCTTTTCATTGGCTCAATTCCAATCAAATTAAACTGGCAATTTGCCGAAAATGATCAGTCTCGGAGTTATCATGAAATCAAAAACCACTTTTCAATGGCTTGATTCCAATTGAATTAGACTAGCAATTCGCCGAAAATGAGCAAACCCGAACTTATCATGAAACCAAAAATCGCTTTTCATTGGCTCGATTCCAATCGAATTAGACTAGCAATTTGTCGAAAACGATCAATCCCGGAGTCATCATGAAATCAAAAATCGCTTTTCATTGGCTCGATTCCAATCGAATTAGACTAGCAATTTGTCGAAAACGATCAATCCCGGAGTCATCATGAAATCAAAAATCGCTTTTCATTGGCTCGATTCCAATCGAATTAGACTAGCAATTTGTCGAAAACGATCAATCCCGGAGTCATCATGAAATCAAAAATCGCTTTTCATTGGCTCGATTCCAATCGAATTAGACTAGCAATTTGTCGAAAACGATCAATCCCGGAGTCATCATGAAATCAAAAATCGCTTTTCATTGGCTCGATTCCAATCGAATTAGACTAGCAATTTGTCGAAAACGATCAATCCCGGAGTCATCATGAAATCAAAAATCGCTTTTCATTGGCTCGATTCCAATCGAATTAGACTAGCAATTTGTCGAAAACGATCAATCCCGGAGTCATCATGAAATCAAAAATCGCTTTTCATTGGCTCGATTCCAATCGAATTAGACTAGCAATTTGTCGAAAACGATCAATCCCGGAGTCATCATGAAATCAAAAATCGCTTTTCATTGGCTCGATTCCAATCGAATTAGACTAGCAATTTGTCGAAAACGATCAATCCCGGAGTCATCATGAAATCAAAAATCGCTTTTCATTGGCTCGATTCCAATCGAATTAGACTGGCAATTTGCCGAAAACAGCCAGTCTCGGAGTTATCATGAAATCAAAAACCACTTTTCAATAGCTTGATTCTGATTGAATTTAACTAGCAATTCGCCGAAAACGAACAAACCCAAAGTTATCATGAAATCAAAAACCACTTTTCATTGGCTTTATTCCAATCGAATTAGACTAGTAATTTGTCGAAAATGATCAATCCCGGAGTCATCATGAAATCAAAAAACACTTTTCATTGGCACGATTCCAGTCTAATTAGACTAGCAATTTGCCAAAAGCAAACAAACTCGAAGTCATCATGAAATCAAAAATCACTTGTCATTGGCTCGATTCCAATCGAATTAAACAAGCAATTTGCTGAAAGAAATCAATCCTGAAGTTGTCAAGAAATCAAAAAACACTTTTCATTGGCTCGATTCCAATCAAATTAGACTAGCAATTCTTCGAAAATGAACAAACCTAAAGTTATCATGCAATCAAAAACCACTTTTCATTAGCTCGATTCCAATCGAATTAGACTAGCAATTTGTCGAAAACGATCAATCCCGGAGTCATCATGAAATCAAAAACCACTTTTCATTGGCTCGATTCCAGTCGAATTAGACTAGCAATTTGCAGAAAACGATCAGACCCGAAGTTTTCATGAAATCAAAAACCACCTAAGCTATCATGAAATCAAAAACCACTTTTCATTGGCTCGATTCCAATCAATTAGACTAGCAATACGCTAAAAAGGAACAAGCCTGACGTTATCATGAAATCAAAAACAACTTTTCATTGCCTCGATTCCAATCGAATTAGACTAGCAATTCGCCGAAAATGTACAAACCCGAAGTTACGATGAAATCAAAAAAGACTTTTCATTGGCTCGATTCCAATCGAATTAGACTAACAATTTGCCGTGAACAATCAAACCCGAAGTTATGATAAAATGAAAAACCACATTTCATTGGCTCGATTCCAATCAAATTAGACAAGCAATTTGCCAAAAACGAACGAACCCAAAGTTCTCATGAAATCAAAAATCACTTTTCATTGGCTCGATTCCAATCGAATTAGACTAGCAATTCGCCGAAAATGTACAAACCCGAAGTTACGATGAAATCAAAAAAGACTTTTCATTGGCTCGATTCCAATCGAATTAGACTAGCAATTCGCCGAAAATGTACAAACCCGAAGTTACGATGAAATCAAAAAAGACTTTTCATTGGCTCGATTCCAATCGAATTAGACTAGCAATTCGCCGAAAATGTACAAACCCGAAGTTACGATGAAATCAAAAAAGACTTTTCATTGGCTCGATTCCAATCGAATTAGACTAGCAATTCGCCGAAAATGTACAAACCCGAAGTTACGATGAAATCAAAAAAGACTTTTCATTGGCTCGATTCCAATCGAATTAGACTAGCAATTCGCCGAAAATGTACAAACCCGAAGTTACGATGAAATCAAAAAAGACTTTTCATTGGCTCGATTCCAATCGAATTAGACTAGCAATTCGCCGAAAATGTACAAACCCGAAGTTACGATGAAATCAAAAAAGACTTTTCATTGGCTCGATTCCAATCGAATTAGACTAGCAATTCGCCGAAAATGTACAAACCCGAAGTTACGATGAAATCAAAAAAGACTTTTCATTGGCTCGATTCCAATCGAATTAGACTAGCAATTCGCCGAAAATGTACAAACCCGAAGTTACGATGAAATCAAAAAAGACTTTTCATTGGCTCGATTCCAATCGAATTAGACTAGCAATTCGCCGAAAATGTACAAACCCGAAGTTACGATGAAATCAAAAAAGACTTTTCATTGGCTCGATTCCAATCGAATTAGACTAGCAATTCGCCGAAAATGTACAAACCCGAAGTTACGATGAAATCAAAAAAGACTTTTCATTGGCTCGATTCCAATCGAATTAGACTAGCAATTCGCCGAAAATGTACAAACCCGAAGTTACGATGAAATCAAAAAAGACTTTTCATTGGCTCGATTCCAATCGAATTAGACTAGCAATTCGCCGAAAATGTACAAACCCGAAGTTACGATGAAATCAAAAAAGACTTTTCATTGGCTCGATTCCAATCGAATTAGACTAGCAATTCGCCGAAAATGTACAAACCCGAAGTTACGATGAAATCAAAAAAGACTTTTCATTGGCTCGATTCCAATCGAATTAGACTAGCAATTCGCCAAAAATGAACAAACCCGAAGTTATCATGAAATCAAAAACCACTTCTCGTTGGCTCGATTCCAATCGAATTAGACTAGCAATTCGCCAAAAATAAACAAACCCGAAGTTTTCATGAAATAAAAACCCACATTTCATTGGCTTGATTCCAATCGAATTAGACTAGCAATTCCCTGGAAATGAACAAACTTGAAGTTATGATGAAATCAAAAAAGACTTTTCATTGGCTCGATTCTAATCGAATTAGACAAACAGTTTGCCAAAAATGATCAAACTTAAAGTTATGATGAAACCAAAAATCACTTTTCATTGGCTCGATTGCAATCGAATTAGCTAGCAATTTGCAGAAAACGATCAGACCCGAAGTTTTCATGAAATCAAAAACCTCCTAAGCTATCGTGAAATCAAAAACCACTTTTCATTGACTCGATTCCAATCGAATTAGACTAGCAATACGCTAAAAAGGAACAAGCCTAAAGTTATCATGAAATCAAAAACAACTTTTCATTGCCTCGATTCCAATCAAATTAGACTAGCAATTCGCCGAAAATGTAGAAATGCGAAGTTATGATGAAATCAAAAAAGACTTTTCATTGGCTCGATTCCAATCGAATTAGACTAACAATTTGCTGTGAACGATCAAACCCGAAGTTATGATGAAATGGAAAACCACATTTCATTGGCTCGATTCCAATCGAATTAGACTAGCAATTTGTCGAAAACGATCATACCCGAAGTTATCATGAAATCAAAAACCACCTTTCATTGGCTCGATCTCAATCGAATTAGACTAGCAATTTGTCGAAAACGATCATACCCGAAGTTATCATGAAATCAAAAACCACCTTTCATTGGCTCGATCTCAATCGAATTAGACTAGCAATTTGTCGAAAACGATCATACCCGAAGTTATCATGAAATCAAAAACCACCTTTCATTGGCTCGATCTCAATCGAATTAGACTAGCAATTTGTCGAAAACGATCATACCCGAAGTTATCATGAAATCAAAAACCACCTTTCATTGGCTCGATCTCAATCGAATTAGACTAGCAATTTGTCGAAAACGATCATACCCGAAGTTATCATGAAATCAAAAACCACCTTTCATTGGCTCGATCTCAATCGAATTAGACTAGCAATTTGTCGAAAACGATCATACCCGAAGTTATCATGAAATCAAAAACCACCTTTCATTGGCTCGATCTCAATCGAATTAGACTAGCAATTTGTCGAAAACGATCATACCCGAAGTTATCATGAAATCAAAAACCACCTTTCATTGGCTCGATCTCAATCGAATTAGACTAGCAATTTGTCGAAAACGATCATACCCGAAGTTATCATGAAATCAAAAACCACCTTTCATTGGCTCGATCTCAATCGAATTAGACTAGCAATTTGTCGAAAACGATCAAACTCAAAGTTATCCTGAAATCAAAATCCACTTTTCATTGGCTCGATTCCAAACGAATTAGCCTAGTAATTCGCCAAAAGCGAAGAAACCCAAAGTTATCATCGAATCAAAAACCACTTCTCATAGGCTCGATTCCAATCGATTAGATGCGCAATTCGCCGAAAATGAACAAACACGAACTTATCATGAAATCAAAAACCACTTTTCATTGGCTCGATTCCAATCGAATTAGACTAGCAATTTCCCGAAAACGATAAGTCCCGGAGTTATCATGAAATCCAAAACCACTTTTCATTCGCTTGATTCCAATCGAATTAGACTAGTAATTCGCCAAAAATGAGCAAGACCGAAGTTATCACGAAGTCAAAAGTAACTTTTCATTGGCTCGATTCCAATCTTATTAGACTGGCAATTCGTTAAAAATGAAAAAACCCGAAGTTATCATGAAATTAAAAACCACATTTCATTGGCTCGATTCCAATCGAATTAGATAAGCAATTTGCCGTAAACGATGACTCACGAAGTTATCATGAAATCAAAAACAACTTTTCGTTGGCTCGATTCCAATCGAATTAGATTAGCAATTCGCCAAAAATGATCAAACCGGAAGTTATCATGAAATCAAAAATCACTTTTCATTGGCTCGATTCCAATCTTATTAGACTAGCAATTCGCTAAAAACGAACAAACCTGAAGTTATCATGAAATCAAAAACCACTTTTCATTGGCTAGATTCCAATCAAATTAGACTGGAAATTCACCGAAAATGAACAAACCCAAGGTTATGATGAATTCAAAAACCATTTTTCATTGGCTTGATTCCAGTCGAATTAGACTAGCAATTTGTCGAAAATGAACAAACCGGAAGTTATCATGAAATCAAAAATCACTTTTCATTGGCTCGATTCCAATCTTATTAGACTAGCAATTCGCTAAAAACGAACAAACCTGAAGTTATCATGAAATCAAAAACCACTTTTCATTGGCTAGATTCCAATCAAATTAGACTGGAAATTCACCGAAAATGAACAAACCCAAGGTTATGATGAATTCAAAAACCATTTTTCATTGGCTTGATTCCAGTCGAATTAGACTAGCAATTTGTCGAAAATGAACAAACCGGAAGTTATCATGAAATCAAAAATCACTTTTCATTGGCTCGATTCCAATCTTATTAGACTAGCAATTCGCTAAAAACGAACAAACCTGAAGTTATCATGAAATCAAAAACCACTTTTCATTGGCTAGATTCCAATCAAATTAGACTGGAAATTCACCGAAAATGAACAAACCCAAGGTTATGATGAATTCAAAAACCATTTTTCATTGGCTTGATTCCAGTCGAATTAGACTAGCAATTTGTCGAAAATGAACAAACCGGAAGTTATCATGAAATCAAAAATCACTTTTCATTGGCTCGATTCCAATCTTATTAGACTAGCAATTCGCTAAAAACGAACAAACCTGAAGTTATCATGAAATCAAAAACCACTTTTCATTGGCTAGATTCCAATCAAATTAGACTGGAAATTCACCGAAAATGAACAAACCCAAGGTTATGATGAATTCAAAAACCATTTTTCATTGGCTTGATTCCAGTCGAATTAGACTAGCAATTTGTCGAAAATGAACAAACCGGAAGTTATCATGAAATCAAAAATCACTTTTCATTGGCTCGATTCCAATCTTATTAGACTAGCAATTCGCTAAAAACGAACAAACCTGAAGTTATCATGAAATCAAAAACCACTTTTCATTGGCTAGATTCCAATCAAATTAGACTGGAAATTCACCGAAAATGAACAAACCCAAGGTTATGATGAATTCAAAAACCATTTTTCATTGGCTTGATTCCAGTCGAATTAGACTAGCAATTTGTCGAAAATGAACAAACCGGAAGTTATCATGAAATCAAAAATCACTTTTCATTGGCTCGATTCCAATCTTATTAGACTGGCAATTCGTTAAAAATGAAAAAACCCGAAGTTATCCTGAAATTAAAAACCACTTTTCATTGGCTCGAGTCCAAACGAATTAGCCTAGTAATTCGCCAAAAGCGAAGAAACCCAAAGTTATCATCGAATCAAAAACCACTTCTCATTGGCTCGATTCCAATCGATTAGACTGCTTAGCGAACATGTAGAAAGGTTCTTACCGATTAGACTGGCAAAAACCACTTCTCTTTCATAGATGTCATACACATGTTCGCTAAGCAGTCGGGTCAGATCAGTTAATGCTGGAATGGAGATCACGCATATTGAGGCCATAAATAACCTCACACACTCCCTCCCACCTCAATGGAGAGATATGGGAGTCACGGTTAGAGATGAAATGTTAGAAGGCAACCTAAACCTGTTCGAGTTTGAGAGGAGGTATTGCTATGCCCTGATTGATTTGTGGGATGATGTAATCCATGAGGAGCCTGAGGAGGAACCTTTGGCTGAGGAAAAAGATCCCGAAAAAGAACTCAAGGATGATTTAGAGAATGATCCTGAGCCTGAACCATAGGTTGAGATGGACATAGAGTCCGGACCTGAGGCAGAAGACTCCTCCGAAGATGAAGCTCCACCAAAGAAGATTCGTAGACCATATAGGGATTAGATTTAAATCCTTGTAATAGCTTCCCTTATGTCAAGAAATAAAATACTCTCTTCTTTGCTTTAGTATTCGAAGAATGAAACTAACAAGCAGAATTAACTTGGGAGCAATTCAAAGGGGAAGTAATGGACAAGTACTTTCCCCAGTCCTTGAGAGGGATCACAAAGAAAGTGAATTCCTCCAACTCAAGCAAAAGACTATGTCCCTGATTGAGTATGAGAGGAAGTTTGATCAACTTTCAAGGTATGCTCCACATCTGGTGGATACGGAAGATAAGAAGGTACGAAGGTTTGAACAAGTGTCAAACAATGTGTCAAAAATTAGTGTACAAATAGCAAAGCTCAATCGGTAAGAACCTTGCAACATTTACACTATGGTGTACACTTTAGTTTACACTTTGCCACATGACATTACCCTTTTAGACAACTTATATTTCAAAGAGTTTTTCCATCCAATTGACACTGGGCAACAATGCAAGTGTCAAACAACATGTGAAAAATAAGTATACAAATAGCAAAGTTCAATCGGTAAGAACCTTGCTCCATGTGCACTATGGTGTGCACTTTAATTTACACTTTATCACGTGACATTACGTTGTTGGACAGTTAAAATTTCAAATAATTTTCCCATCCAGTTGACACTTGATAACAACTCAAGTGTTAAAGAACGTGTCAAAAATTAGTGCACAAATGGTAAAGTCCAATCGGTAAGAACCTTTCTACATGTACACTATGGTGTAAACTCTATGTTACACTTTACCAAGTGACATTACCATGTTGGAAAGTTTAAATTTCAAGCAATTTTCCCATACAATTGACACTTGAAAACAATGCAAGTGTTGAACAACGTGTCAAAAATCAATGTACAAATAGAAAACTTCAATCGGTAAGGACCTTGCTACATGTACACTATGGTCTACACACTTTAGTTTACACTTTGCCACGTGACATTACCCTATTGGATAGTTTAAATTTCAAATAGTTTTCCTATCCAATTGACACTGGACAACAATGTAAGTATCGAACGACATGTCAAAAATCAGTGTGCAAATAGCAAAGTTCAATCGGTAAGAACCTTGCTACATTTACTCTATGGTGTACACTTTAGTTTGCACTTTGCCACGTGACATTACCCTTTTAGACAGCTTATATTTCAAATAGTTTTCCCATCTAATTGACACTGGACAACAATGCAAGTGTCAAACAACGTGCCAAAAATCACTGTAGAAATACAAAAGTTCAATCGGTAGGAACCTTTCTACATGTATACTATGGTGTACATTTTAGTTTACACTTTGCCACGTGACAGCACCCTGTTGGACTGATTAAATTTTAAATAGTTTTCCCACCCAATTGACACTTGATAGCAATGCAAGTGTTAAACAACGTGTAAAAAGTCAGTGTACAAATAGCAATATTCAATCGGTAAGGACCTTGTTACATGTATACTATGGTGTACACACTTTAATTTACACTTTGCCACGTGACATTACCCTATTGGACATTTTAAATTTCAAGCAGTTTTCCCATCCAATTGACACTGGACAACAATGCAAGTGTCAACAACGTGTCAAAAATCAGTGTAGAAACAGTAAAGTTCAATTGGTAAGAACCTTGCTCTATGTACACTATGGTGTACACTTTAGTTTACACTTTGTCACGTGACATTACGCTGTTGGACAGTTTAAATTTCAAACAATTTTTCCAGCCAGTTGACACTTGACAACAACGCAAGTGATAAAGAACGTGTCAAAAATTAGTATATAAATAAATGACAAAGTTCAATCAGTAAGAACCTTTCTACATGTACACTATGGTGTACACTATACTTTACACTTTACCACGTGACATTACCTTGTTGGAAAGTTTAAATTTCAAACAGGTTTTCCATCCAATTGACACGTGACACCAATGCAAGTGCTAAACAACATGTAAAAAATCAGTGTACAAATAGCAATGTTCAATCAGTAAGGACCTTGCTACATGTACACCATGGTGTACACAACTTAGTTTACACTTTGCCACGTGACATTGCCCTATTGGACATTTTAAATTTGAAATAGTCTTCCCATTCAATTGACACTGGACAACAATGCAAGTGTCAAACAACGTGTCAAAAACCAGTGTAGAGATAGTAAAGTTCAATCGGTAAGAACCTCGCGACATTTACAATATGGTGTACACTTTAGTTTACACTTTACCACATGACATTACCCTGTTAGACAACTTATATTTTAAATAGTTTTCCCGTCCAATTAAGACTGTACAACAACGCATGTGTCAAACAACAGGTCAAAAATAAGTGTACAAATAGCAAAGTTCAATCGGTAAGAACATTGCTACATGTAAACTATGGTGTACACTTTAGTTTACACTTTGACAAGTGACACTATGCTATTGGACAGTTTAAACTTCAAATAGTTTTCCCATCCAGTTGACACTTAACAACAATGCAAGTGTCAAAGAATGTCTCAAAAATCAGTGTACAAATGGCAAAGTTCAATCGGTAGGAACCTGTCTATACGTACACTATGGTGTACACTTTAGTTTACACTTTGTCTCGTGACATTACCCTGGTGGACAGTTTAAATATCAAATAGTTTTTCCATCCAATTGAGACGTGACAACAATGCAAGTGTGAAACAATGCGTCAAAAATTATTGTACAAATAGCAAAGTTCAATCGTTAAGGACGTTGCTACAAGTACTATATTTTGTACAGTTTAGTTTACACTTTGCCACGTGCTATTACCCTATTGGACAGTTTAAATTTCAAATAGGTTTCCCATCCAATTGACACTAGACAACAATGCAAGTGTCAAACAATGTGTCAAAAATCAGTGTACAAATAGCAAAGTTCAATCGGTAAGAACCTTGCAACATTTACACTATGGTGTACACTTTAGTTTACACTTTGCCATATGTCATTACCCTATTAGACAACTTATATTTCAAAGAGTTTTCCCATCCAATTGACACTGGGCAACAATGCAAGTGTCAAACATCGTGTCAAAAATAACTATACAAATAACAAAGTTCAATCGGTAAGAACCTTGCTCCATGTACACTGTGGTGTACACTTTAGTTTACACAATATCACGTGACATTACACTGTTGGACAGTTTAAATTTCAAACAATTTTCCCATCCAGTTGACACTTGATAATAATGCAAGTGTTAAAGAACGTGTCAAAAATCAGTGTAAAAATGGCAAAGTTCAATCGGTAATAACCTTTCTACATGTACACTATGGTGTACACTATAGTTTACACTTTACCACGTGACATTACCCTATTTGGCTGTTTAAATTTCAAACAGTTTTTCCATCCAATTGACACTAGGCAAGAATGCAAGTGTCCAACAACGAGTCAAAAATCAGTGTAAAAATAACATAGTTAAAACGGTAAGAACCTTTCTACATGTACACTATGGTGTACACAATAGTTTACACTTTACCACGTGACTTTACCCTGTTGAAGAGTTTAAATTTTAAACAATTTTCCCATCCAATTGACACTTGACAACAATACAAGTGTGACAACAATACAAGTGTTAAACAACGTGTTAAAAATCAACGTACAAATAGCAAAGTTCAATCGATAAGGATCTTGCTACATGTACACTATGGTGTACACACTTTAGTTTACAATTTGCCATGTGACATTACCTTATTGGACAATTTAAATTTCAAATAGTTTTCTCATCGAATTAACACTGGACAACAATGCAAGTGTCGAGCAACATGTCAAAAATCAGTGTGCAAATAGCAATGTTCGATCGGTAAGAACCTTGCTACATTTACTCTATGGTGTACACTTTAGTTAGCACTTTGCTGCGTGACATTACCCTTTTAGACAGCTTATATTTCAAACAGTTTTCCCATCCAATTGACACTGGACAATAATGCAAGTGTCAAACAACGTGTCAAAAATAAGTGTACAAATAGAAAAGTTCAATCGGTAAGAACCTTTCTACATGTACACTATGTTGTACACTTTAGTTTACACTTTACCATGTGACATTATCCTGTTGGCCTGTTTAAATTTTATACAATTTTTCCACCCAATTGACACTTGACAACAATGTAAGTGTCGACCAAAGTGTCAAAAATAAGTGTACAAACAGCAAAGTTCAATAGGTAAGGACCTTGCTAAATGTATACTATGGTGTACACTCTAGTTAAAACTTTGCCACGTGACATTATCCTATTGGACAGTTTAAATTTCAAACAGTTTTCTTATCCAATTGACATTTGACAACAATGCAAGTGTCAAACAACATGTCAAAATTTAGTGTACAAATGGCAATGTCCAATCAGTAAAAACCTTGCGACAAGTACACTATGGTGTACACTTTTGTTTACACTTTGCCACGTGACAATACCCTGTTAGACAGTTTAAATGTCAAACAATTTTTCCATCTAATTGACACTTCACAACAATGCAAATGTCAAACAACGTGTCAAAAATCAGTGCACAAATAGCAAAGTTCAATCGGTAAAGACCTTGCTACATGTACACTATGGTGTACATTTCAGTTTACACTTTGTTAGTGACAATACACTGTTGGACTGTTTAAATTTTAAACAGTTTTCCCATCCAATTGACACTTGACAACAATGAAAGTGTCAAACAATGTGTCTAAAATTATTGTATAAATAGCAAAGTTCAATCGGTAAGAATCTTGCTACATTTACACTATTGTGTACACTTTAATTTGCACTTTGCGATGTGACATTGCCCAGTTTGACGTCTTAAATTTCAAACAGTTATCCCATCAAATTGACCCTTGACAACAATACAAGTGTCAAACAAAGTATCAAAAATCAGTGTGCAAATAGCAAAGATCAATCTGTAAGAAACTTTATACATGTACACTATGGCGCACACTATAGTTTACACTTTACCACATGACATTACCCTGTTGGGTAGTTTAAATTTCAAAGTATTTTCCCATCCAACTGACACTAGGCAACAATGCAAGTGTCAAACAACGTGTCAAAAATCAGTGTACAAATTGCATAGTTAAATCGGTAAGAACCTTGCTACATGTACAATATGGTGTACACTTTAGTTTACACTTTGCACGTGACATTACGATATTGGACAGTTTAAATTTCAAACAATTTTCCCAACCACTTAACACTTGACAACAATGCAAGTGTCAAAGAACGTGTCAAAAATCAGTGCACAAATGGTAAAATTCAATCGGTAAGAACCTCTCTATATGTACACTATGGTGTACACTATAATTTACACTTTACCACGTGACATTACCCTGTTGGACAGTTTAAATTTCAAACAATATTCCCATCCAATTGACACTTGACAACAATACAAGTGTTAAACAACGTATCAAAACTCAGTTTACAAATAGCAAAGTTCAACCGGTAAGGACATTGCTACAAGTACACTATGGTGTACAGACTTTAGTTTATACTTTGCCACATGACATTACTCTATTGGACAATTTAAATTTCAAATAATTTTCCCATCCAATTGACATTGGACAACAGTACAAGTGTCAAAACAACATGTCAAAAATCAGCGTACAAATAGCAAAGTTCAATCGATAAGAACCTCGCTACATTTACACTATGGTGTACACTTTAGTTTACACTTTTCCACGTGACAATACCCTGTTAGACAGCTCATATTTCAAACATTTTTCCCATCCAATTTACACTAGAGAACAATGCAAGTGCCAAAAATCAGTGTACAATTTGCAAAGTTCAATCGGTAAGAACCTTTCTACATGTACACTACGATATACACTTTAGTTTACACTTTGCCATATGACATTACCCTATTGGACTATTTAAATTTTAAACAGTTTTCCCACCTAATTGACAATTGACAACAAGGCAAGTGTCGAACAAAGTGTTAAAACTAAGTGTACAAACCGCAAAATTCAATCGGTAAGGACCTTGCTACTTGTACACAATGGTGTACACTTTTGTTTACACTTTGCCACGTGATATTACACTGTTGGACTATTTAAGTTTTAACTAGTTTTCATACCCAATTGACACTTGACAACAATGCAAGTGTCGAACAATGTGTCAAAAAGTATTGTACAAATAGCAAAATTCAATCAGTGAGGACCTTGCTACATGTACACTATGGTGTACACACTTTAGTTTACACTTTACCACGTGACATTACCCAATTGGACAGTTTAAATTTCAAATAGTTTTTCCATCCAATTGACACTGGACAACAATACAAGTGTCAAACAACGTGTCAAAAATCAGTAATCAAATAGCAAAGTTCAATCGTTAAGAACCTAGCTACATTTACACTATGGTGTACACTTTAGTTTACACTTTTCCACGTGACAATACCCTGTTAGACAGCTCATATTTCAAACATTTTTCCCATCCAATTTACACTAGAGAACAATGCAAGTGCCAAAAATCAGTGTACAATTTGCAAAGTTCAATCGGTAAGAACCTTTCTACATGTACACTACGATATACACTTTAGTTTACACTTTGCCATATGACATTACCCTATTGGACTATTTAAATTTTAAACAGTTTTCCCACCTAATTGACAATTGACAACAAGGCAAGTGTCGAACAAAGTGTTAAAACTAAGTGTACAAACCGCAAAATTCAATCGGTAAGGACCTTGCTACTTGTACACAATGGTGTACACTTTTGTTTACACTTTGCCACGTGATATTACACTGTTGGACTATTTAAGTTTTAACTAGTTTTCATACCCAATTGACACTTGACAACAATGCAAGTGTCGAACAATGTGTCAAAAAGTATTGTACAAATAGCAAAATTCAATCAGTGAGGACCTTGCTACATGTACACTATGGTGTACACACTTTAGTTTACACTTTACCACGTGACATTACCCAATTGGACAGTTTAAATTTCAAATAGTTTTTCCATCCAATTGACACTGGACAACAATACAAGTGTCAAACAACGTGTCAAAAATCAGTAATCAAATAGCAAAGTTCAATCGTTAAGAACCTAGCTACATTTACACTATGGTGTACACTTTAGTTTACACTTTTCCACGTGACAATACCCTGTTAGACAGCTCATATTTCAAACATTTTTCCCATCCAATTTACACTAGAGAACAATGCAAGTGCCAAAAATCAGTGTACAA
>NW_019262921.1:0-901 GCF_002742605.1 Olea europaea var. sylvestris | reverse complement strand
AGTTTTTCCATCCAATTGACACTTGACAACAATGCAAGTGCCAAACAACGTGTTAAAAATTAGTGTTCAAATAGCAAAGTTCGATCGGTAAGGACCTTGCTACATGAACACTATGGTGTACACTTTAGTTTAAACTTTACCATGCGACATTACCCTATTGGATAGTTTAAATTTCAAACAGTTTTTTTCCATCCAATTGACACTTGACAACAATGCAAGTGTCAAACTACGTGTCGAAAATCAGTGCACAAATAGTAAAGCTCAATTGGTAAGCACCCTACTACATATACACTATGGTGTATACTTTGGTTTACAATTACCCACGTGAGATTACCTTGTCGGACAGTTTAAATTTCAAGTAGTTTTCCCATCCAATTGACACTTGACAACAATGCAAGTATCAAGCAATGTGTCAAAAATCAATGCACAAATAACAAAGTTCAATCGGTAAGAACCTTACTAAATGTACACTATGGCGTAGACTTTAGTTTACACTTTACCACGTGACATTAGCTTGTTAGACAATTTAAATTTCTAACAGTTTTCCCATCCAGTTGATTCCTGAGAACAATCCAAGTGTCAAACAGCCTGTCAAAAATCAATGTACAAATAGCAAAATTTGATCCATAAGAACCTTTCTACATGTACACTATGGTGTTGACTTTAGTTTACACTTTGCCACGTGACATTATCCTATCGGACAGTTTAAATTTCAAACAGTTTTTCCATCCAATTGACACTTGACAACAATGCAAGTGTCAAAAACGTGTGAAAAATTAGTGTACAACTAGCAAAGTTCAATCGATAGGGACCTTACGCCCTGATCACTATGGTGTACACTTTAGTTTACACTTTGCCACGTGACATTACCCTATTGGATAGCTTAAATTTGATACAAATT
>NW_019262920.1:17810-20865 GCF_002742605.1 Olea europaea var. sylvestris | reverse complement strand
ATTGGAATGGAGCCAATGAAAAGAGCTTTTTCATTTCATGATAACTTCGGGTTTGTTCATTGTGGGGAATTGCTCGTCTAATTAGATTGGAATCAAGCCAATGAAAAGAAGTTTTTGATTTCTCGTTAACTTCATGTTTGTTCGTTTTTGGCGAACTGCTAGTCTAATTCGATTGGAATCGATTCAATAAAAAGAGGTTTTTCATTTCATGATAACTTCGAATTTGTTCATCTTGGCGAATTGCTCATCTAATTCGATAGGAATCGAGCCAATGAAAAGTCATTTTTCATTTCAAGATAACTTTGGGTTTGTTCGTTTTTGGCGAACTGCTAGTCTAAATCGATTGGAATCGAGCCAATGAGAAATGATTTTTCATTTCACGATAACTTTGGGTTTGTTCATTTTTGGTGAATTGATAGTGTAGTTCGATTGGAATCGAGCCAATGAAAAGAGGCTTTTGATTTCATGATAACTTCGATTTTGTTCATTTTGGTGAATTACTCGTCTAGTTCGATTGGAATCGAGCTAATGAAAAGTAGTTTTTGATTTCTTGTTAACTTCGAGTTTGTTCATTTTTGGCGAATTGCTAGACTAATTCGATTGGAATCGACCCAATGAAAAGAGGTTTTTCATTTCATGATAACTTCAGGTTTGTTCGTTTTGGCGAATTGCTCGTCTAATTGGATAGGAATCGAGCCAATGAAAAGTCAATTTTCATTTCAAGGTAACGTTGGGTTTGTTCGTTTTTGGGGAACTGCTAGTCTAAATCGATTGGAATCGAGCCAATGAAAAGTGATTTTTGATTTCACGATAACTTCGGGTTTGTTCATTTTTATTACTAGTCTAATTCGATTGGAATCGAGCTAATGAAAAGTGGTTTTTCATTTCAAGATAACTTCAGGTTTGTTCATTTTTGTCGAATTGCTAGTCTAAATCGATTGGAATCGAGCTAATGAAAAGTGGCTTTTGATTTCATGATAACTTCGATTTTGTTCATTTTGGTTAATTGCTCGTCTAGTTCGATTCGAATCAAGCCAATGAAAAGGGCTTTTTCATTTCATGATAACTTCGGGTTTCTTCGTTTTTGCAAATTTCTCGTCTAATTCGATTGGAATCGAGCCAATGAAATGCGATTTTTGATTTCATGATAACTTCGGGTTTGCTAGTTTTTGGGGAATTGCTAGTCTTATTCGATTGGAATCGAGCTAATGAAAAGTGGTTTTTTCTATCATGATAACTTCGGGTTTGTTCATTGTGGGGAATTGCTCGTCTAATTTGATTGGAATCAAGCTAATGAAAAGTAGTTTTTGATTTCTCATTAACTTCAGGTTTGTTCATTTTTGACGAATTGCTAGTCTAATTCGATTGGGATCGATTCAATTAAAAGAGGTTTTTCATTTCATTATAACTTCGGGTTTTTTCGTCTTGGCGAATTGCTCATCTAATTCGATAGGAATCGAGCCAATGAAAAGTCATTTTTCATTTCAAGATAACTTTTGGTTTGTTCGTTTTTTACGAACTGCTAGTCTAAATCGATTGGAATCGAGCCAATGAGAAATGATTTTTGATTTCACGATAACTTCGAGTTTGTTCTTTTTAGTGAATTGATAATCTAGTTCGATTGGAATTGAGCCAATGAAAAGTGGCTTTTGATTTCATGATAACTTCAATTTTGTTCATTTTGGTGAATTACTCATCTAGTTCGATTGGAATCGAGCTAATGAAAAGTAGTTTTTGATTTCTTGTTAACTTCGGGTTTGTTCATTTTTGGCGAGTTGCTAGACTAATTTGATTGGAATCGAGCCACTGAAATGAGGTTTTTCATTTCATGATAACTTCGGGTTTGTTCATTTTGGCGAATTACTCGTCTAATTCGATAGGAATCGAGCCAATGAAAAGTTATTTTTCATTTCAAGGTAACTTTGGGTTTGTTCATTTTTGGAGAACTGCTAGTCTAAATCGATTGGAATCGAACCAATGAAAAGTGATTTTTGATTTCACGATAACTTCGGGTTTGTTCGTAATTTCGATGGGAATCGAGCTAATGAAAAGTGGTTTTTCATTTCAAGATAACTTCAGGTTTGTTCATTTTTGGCGAATTGCTAGTCTAAATCGATTGGAATCGAGCCAATGAAAAATGGCTTTTAATTTCATGATAACTTCAGTTTTGTTCATTTTGGCGAATTGCTCGTCTAGTTCAATTCGAATCGAGCCAATGAAAAGGGCTTTTTCATTTCATGATAACTTCGGGTTTCTTCGTTTTGGCAAATTTCTCGACTAATTTGATAGGAATCGAGCCAATGAAAAGTGGTTTTTCATTTCAAGATAACTTCGCGTTTGTTCATTTTCGGCGAACTGCTAGTCTAAATCGATTGGAATCGAGCTAATGAAGAGTGGTTTTTGATTTCACGATAACTTCGATTTTGTTCATTTTGGTTAATTGCTCGTCTAGTTCGATTCGAATCAAGCCAATGAAAAGGGCTTTTTCATTTCATGATAACTTCGGGTTTCTTCGTTTTTGCAAATTTCTCGTCTAATTCGATTGGAATCGAGCCAATGAAATGCGATTTTTGATTTCATGATAACTTCGGGTTTGCTAGTTTTTGGGGAATTGCTAGTCTTATTGGATTGGAATCGAGCTAATGAAAAGTGGTTTTTTCTATCATGATAACTTCGGGTTTGTTCATTGTGGGGAATTGCTCGTCTAATTTGATTGGAATCAAGCTAATGAAAAGTAGTTTTTGATTTCTCATTAACTTCAGGTTTGTTCATTTTTGACGAATTGCTAGCCTAATTCGATTGGGATCGATTCAATTAAAAGAGGTTTTTGATTTCATGATAAATCCGGGTTTGTTTGTTTTTGGCGAATTGCTAGCCAAATTTTAATCGGAATCGAGTCAATGAAAATTGGTTTTTGATTTCATGATAACTTCGGGTTTGTTCGTTTTTGGTGAATTGAATTTGATTGGAATCGAGTCAATGAAAATTGGTTTTTGATTTCATGATAACTTCGGGTTTGTTCGTTTTTGGTGAATTGCCAGTCTAATTCGATTGG
>NW_019262920.1:5110-15335 GCF_002742605.1 Olea europaea var. sylvestris | reverse complement strand
CGGGTTTGTTCATTTTGGCGAATTGCTCATCTAGTTCGATTGGAATCAAGCCAATGGAAAGGGGTTTTTTCATTTTTTGATAACTCCGGGTTTGTTCATTTTGGCGAATTGCTCGCCTAGGTCGATTGGAATCGAGCCAATGAAAAGTGGCTCTTGATTTCATGATAACCTTGGGTTTGTTCATTTTGGAAAATTGCTTGTCTAGTTCGATTGGAATGAAGCCAATGGAAAGCGATTTTTCATTTCTTGATAACTTCGGGTTTGTTCATTTCGGGGAATTGCTCGTCGAATTTGACTGGAAACGAGCCAATGAAAAGTAGTTTTTCATTTCTTGTCAACTTCGGCTTCGTTCATTTTTTTGCGAAGTACTAGTCTAATTCGATTGGAATCAAGCCTATGAAAAGAGGTTTTTCATTTCATGATAACTTCGGATTTGTTCATTTTGGGGAATTGCTCATCTAATTCGATAGGAATTGAGCCAATGAAAAGTCATTTTTCAATTTCAAGAGACCTTTCAGTTTGTTCATTTTTGGCGAACTGCTAGTCTAAATTGATTGGAATCGAGCCAGTGAAAAGTGGCTTTTAATTTCATGATAACTTCGAGTTTGTTCATTTTAGTGAATTGCTCATCTAGTTCGATTGGAATCGAGCCAATGGCAAGGGGTTTTTCATTTGTTGATAACTTCGGGTTTGTTCGTTTTGGTGAATTGCTCACCTAGGTCGGTTGGAATCGAGCCAATGAAAAGTGGTTTTTTTATTTCAAGATAACTTCGTGTTTGTTCATTTTCGGCGAACTGCTAGTCTAAATCTATTGGAATCGAGCCAATGACAAGTGGTTTTTGATTTCACGATAACTTCTGGTTTGTTCGCTTTTGGCGAATTGCTACTCTAAATCGATTGGAATCGAGCCAATGAAAAGTGGCTTTTGATTTCATGAAAACTTCGGATTTGTTCGTTTTAGGCATGTTGCTAGTCTAAATCGATTGCAATTGAGCCAATGAAAAGTGGCTTTTGATTTCATTTCGGGGAATTGCTCGTCTAATTTGATTGGAAACGAGCCAATGAAAAGTAGTTTTTCATTTCCTGTTAACTTCGGATTCGTTCATTTTTTGCGAAATACTAGTTTAATTCGATTGGAATCAAGCCTATGTAAAGATGTTTTTCATTTCATGATAACTTCAGGTTTGTTCGTTTTGGGGAATTGTTCATCTAATTCGATAGGAATCGAGCCAATGAAAAGTCATTTTTCATTTCAAGAGACCGTTGAGTTTGTTCATTTTTTGCGAACTGCTAGTCTAAATCGATTGGAATCGAGCCAGTGGAAAGTGATTTTTCATTTCACGATACTTCGAGTTTGTTCATTTTTGGTGAATTGCTAGTCTAATTTGATTGGAATCGAGCCAATGAAAAGTAGTTTTTCATTTCAACATAACTTCGGGTTTGTTCATTTTTGGTGAATTGCTAGTCTAAATTGATTGGAATCGAGTTAATGAAAAGTGGCTTTTGATTTCATGGTAACTTCGGGCGTGTTCATTTTGGCGAATCGCTCCATTCCATGATAATTTCGGGTTTGTTCGTTTTGGCGAATTGCTCGTCTAATTCGATAGGAACCGAGCCAATGAAAAGTGGTTTTTCATTTCAAGATGACTTCGGGTTTGTTCGCTTTTGGCAAATTGCTAGTCTAAATCGAATGGAATCGAGCCAATGAAAAGTGGCTTTTGATTTCATGATAACTTTGGGTTTGTTCATTTTGGCGAATTGCGAGTCTAGTTCGATTGGAATTGAGCCAATGGAAAGGGGTTTTTCATTTCTTGATAACTTTGGGTTTGTTCGTTTTGGCGAATTGCTCGTCTAGGTTGATTGGAATCGAGCTAATGAAATGTTGCTTTTGATTTCATGATAACTTCGTGTTTGTTCATTTTTGCAAATTGCTCGTCTAGTTCGATTGGAATCGAGCCAATGAAAAGTTGTTTTTTACTTCATGATAACTTCAGGTTTGTTTGTTTTGGCGAATTGCACCTCTAATTCGATTGGAATCGAGCCAATGAATAGTAGTTTTTGATTTCATGATAACTTCGAATTTGTTCATTTTTGATGAATTGCTAGTCTAATTCGATTGGAATCGAGCCAATGAAAAATGGTTCTTCATTTCATGATAACTTTGGGTTTGTTCATTTTTGGCAAATTGCTAGTCTGAATCTCTTGGAATCGAGTTAATGAAAAGTGTCCTTTGATTTCATGATAACTTTTGGTTTGTTTGTTTTTTGGCGAAATGCTAGTCTAAATCGATTGGAATCGAGCCAATGAAAAGTGGATTTTGATTTCATGATAACTTTAGGTTTGTATGTTTTGGAGAATTGCTAGTCTAATTCGATTGGAATCAAGCCAATGAAAAGTAGTTTTGATTTCATGATAACTTCAGGTTTGTCCATTTTTGGCTAATTACTAGTCTAATTCGATTAGAATCGAGCCAATGAAAAGTGGTTCTTCATTTCATGATAACTTCGGGTTTATTTGTTTTTGGCGAATTGTTAGTCTAATTCGATTGGAATCGAGCCAAAAGTGGCTTTTGATTTCATGATAACTGCGGGATTGATTGTTTACGGTGAATTGCCAATCTAATTCGATTGGAATCGAGCCAAAAGTGGCTTTTGATTTCATGATAACTTCGGGTTTATTTGTTTTTGGCGAATTGTTAGTCTAATTCGATTGGAATCAAGCCAATGAAAAGTGGCTTTTGATTCATGATAACTTTAGGTTTGTATGTTTTGGAGAATTGCTAGTCTAATTCGATTCGAATCGAGTCAATGAAACTTGGTTTTTCATTTCAAGATAACTTCGGGTTTTGTTAATTTTTTGTGAATTACTAGTCTAATTCGATTGAAATCGAGCCACAGAAAAGTGGTTTTCATTTCAAGATAACTTCCGGCTTGTTCATTTTTGGCGAATTGCAAGTCTAAATCTATTGGAATCTATCCACTGAAAAGTGGATTTTGACTTCATGATAACTTTGGATTTGTACGTTTTGGCGAATTGCTATTCTAATTCGATAGGAATCGAGCTAATGAAAAGTGATTTTTCATTTCAAGATAACTTCGGGTTTGTTAATATTTGGTGACTTGCTATTCTAAATCGATTAGAATCGAGCCAATGAAAATTGGTTTTTCATTTGATGATATCGTCGAGTTTGTTCATTTTTGGTGAATTGCTAGTCTAAATCGATTGGAATGGAGCCAATGAAAAGTGGCTTTTGATTTCATGATAACTTTGGATTTTTTTCATTTTGACGAATTGCTATTCTATTTCGATTGGAATCGAGCTAATGAAAAGTGGTTTTTGATTTCATGATAACTTTGGGTTTGTTCATTTTTGGCGAATTACTGGTCTAATTTGATTGGAATCGAGCAAATGAAAAGTTGTTTTTGATTTCATTATAACTTCGGGTTTGTTCATTTTTGGAGAAGTGCTAGTCTAATTCGATTGGAATCGAGCCAATGAAACGTGGTTTTTGATTTCATGATAACTTCAGGTTTGTTCTTTTTTGGCGAATTATCAATCTAATTCGATTTGAATCGAGCCAATGAAAAGTGGTTTTTCATTTCATGATAACTTTGGGTTTGTTCGTTTTTGGCATGTTGCTAGTCTAAATCGATTGGAATCGAGCCAATGAAAAGTTCATTTTGTCTTCATGATAACTTCGGGTTTGTTCATTTTGGCGAATTGCTCATCTAGTTCGATTGGAATCGAGCGAATGAAAAGTGGTCTTTCATTTCATGATAACTTCGGGTTTGTTCGTTTTGGCAAATTGCACGTCTAATTCGATTGGATTCAAGCCAATGAAAAGTGGCTTTTGATTTCAAGAAAACTTCAGGTTTGTTCATTTTTGGCGAATTACTGGTCTAGTTCGATTGGAATCGAGCCAATGGAAAGTGGTTTTTCATTTCATGATAACTTCGGATTTGTTCGTTTTGGGGAATTTCTCATCTAATTTGATTGGAATCAGGCCAATGAAAAGTGGATTCTGATTTTATGTTAACTTCGGGTTTGTTCATTTTTTGGAATTGTTAATCTAATTCGATTGGAATCGGGCCAATGAAAAGAGGTTTTTCATTTCATGATAACTTCAGGTTTGTTCATTTTTTGCGAATTACTAGTCTAATCCGATTGGAATCGAGCCAATGAAAAGTGGTTTTCATTTCATGATAACTTTAGTTTTGTTCGTTTTTGGCGAATTGCTACTCTAAATCTATTGGAATCAAGCCAACGAAAACTGGCTTTTGATTTCAGGATAACTTTGGGTTTGTTCGTTTTGGCGAATTGCTCGTCTATTTCGATTGGAAGCGAGCCAATGAAAAGTGTTTTTAATTTCATGATATCTTCGAGTTTGTTCTTTTTGGTGAATTGCTAGTCTAATTCGATTGGAATCGAGCCAATGAAAAGTGATTTTGCATTTCATGATAACATCGGGTTTGTTCGTTTTTGGCGAATTGCTACTCTAAATCTATTGGAATCGAGCCAACGAAAACTGGCTTTTGATTTCAGGATAACTTTAGGTTTGTTCATTTTGGCTAATTGCTCGTCTATTTCGATTGGAAGCGAGCCAATGAAAAGTGTTTTTAATTTCATGATATCTTCAGGTTTGTTCTTTTTGGTGAATTGCTAGTCTAATTCGATTGGAATCGAGCCATTGAAAAGTGGTTTTTCATTTCATGATAACTTCGGGTTTGTTCGTTTTTGGCGTATTGCTAATTTAAATCTTTTGGAATCGAGCCAATGAAAAGTGGCTTTTGATTTCATGATTACTTTGGGTTTTTTCATTTTGGTGAATTGCTCATCTAGTTCGATTGGAATCGAGCCAACGAAAAATGGTTTTTCATTTCGAGGTGACTTCGGGTTTGTTCGTTTTGGGGAATTGCTTGTCTCATTCGACTGGAATCGAGGCAACGAAAAGTGGTTTTTCATTACATGATAACTTCAGGCTTGTTTGCTTTTGGCAAATTGCTAATCTAAACCTATTGGATCGAGCCAATGAAAAGTTGCTTTTGATTTCATGATAACTTCGGGTTTGTTCGTTTTGATGAATTGCTCGTCTAATTCGATTGGAATCAAGCCAATGAAAATTGGTTTTTGATTTCATGATAACTTCGGGTTTGTTCATTTTTGGCGAATTGCTAGTCTAATTCGATTGGAATCGAGCAAATGAAAAGTGGTTTTTGATTTCATGATAAGTTCGGGTTTGTTCATTTTTGGCGAATTGCTATTCCAATTCGATTGGAATTGAGCCAATGAAAGGAGGTTTTTCATTTCATGATAACTTCGGGTTTGTTCATTTTTGGCAAATTTCTAGTCTAATTGGATTGGAATTGAGCCAATGAAAAGTGGTTTTTGATTTCATGATAACTTCGGGCTTGTTCGTTTTGGCGAATTGCTGGTCTACTTCGAATGGAATCGAGCAAATGAAAAGTGTTTATCATTTCATGATAACTTCGGGTTTGTTCGTTTTTGGTGAATTGCTAGTCTAAATCGATTTGAATCGAGCCAATAAGAAGGGGCTTTTGAGTTCATGATAAATTCGGGTTTGTTCGTTTTGGCGAATTGCTAGTCTAATTCGATTGGAATCGAGCCAATTAAAAGTTGTTTTTGATTTCATCATAACTTCGAGTTAGTTAGTTTTTGGCGAATTTCTAGTCTAATTCGATTGGAATCGAGCCAATGAAAGGAGGTTTTTCATTTCATGACTTCGGGTTTGTTCATTTTTGGTGAATTACTAGTCTAATTTGATTGGAATGGAGCCAAAATGAAAAGTGGTTTCTGATTTCACGATAACTTCGGTTTTGTTCATTTAGGTGAATTGTTCATCTAATTCGATTGGAATCGAGCCAATGGAAAGGGGTTTTTCATTTCATGATAACTTCGGGTTTGTTCGTTTTAGGAAATTGCTCGACTAATTCTATTGGAATCGAGCCAATGAAAAGAGGTTTTTGATTTCATGTTAACTTCGGGTTTGTTTGTTTTTGGCAAATTGCTAGTCTAATTCGATTGGAATCGACCCAATGAAATGAGGTTTTTCAAGGTTTGTTCATTTTGACGAATTGCTCATCTAATTCGTTAAGAATCAAGCCAGTGAAAAGTAGTTTTTCATTTCAAGATAACGTTGGGTTTGTTTGTTTTTGGCGAACTGCTAGTCTAAATCGATTGGAATCGAGCCAATGAAAAGTGGTTTTTGATTTCAGGATAACTTCGGGTTTGTTCGTTTTGGATAATTACTAGTCTAATTCTATTGGAATCAAGCCAATTAAAAGTGGTTTTTCGTTTCAAGATGACTTAGGGCCTGTTCATTTTTAGCGAATTGCTAGTCTAAATCGATTGGAATCGAGCCAATGAAAAATGGCTTTTGATTTCATGATAACTTTGGGTTTGTTCATTTTGTCGAATTGCTCGTCTAGTTCGATTGGAATCGAGCCAATGGGAAGTGCTTTTTCATTTCATGATAACTTCGGGTTTGTTCGTTTTAGGGAATTGCTAGTCTAATTCGATTGGAATCGAACTAATGAAAAGTGGTTTTTGATTTCACGATAACTTTAGGTTCGTTCATTTTTAGCGAATTGCTGGTCTAATTCAATTGGAATCGAGCCAATGAAAAGTTGCTTTTAATTTCATGATAACTTCGGGTTTGTTCATTTTTAGTGAATTTCTAGTCTGATTCGATTGGAATCGAGCTAATGAAAAGTGGATTTTGATTTCATGATAACTTCAGGTTTGTTCGTTTTTGGCGAATTGCTAGTTTAATTCGATTGGAATCGAGCCAATGAAAACTTGTTTTTCATTTCATGATAATTTCAGGTTTGTTCATTTTAGGCGTGTTGCTAGTCTAAATCGATTGGAATCGAGCCAATGAAAAGTGGCTTTTGATTTCATGATAAGTTTGGGTTTGTTCGAAATCGAGCCAATGAAAAGTGGCTTTTATTTTGAAGATAACTTCTGGTTTGTTCGTTTTGACGAATTGCTAGTCTAATTCGATTACAATCGAGTCAATAAAAAGTAGGTTTTGATTTCATGATAACTTCGGGTTTGTTAATTTTTGGCGAATTTCTAGTCTAATTCGATTGGAATCGAGCCAATGAAAAATGGTTTTTGATTTCATAATAACTTCGGGTTTGTTCGATTTTGGCGAATTGCTAGTCTAATTCGATTGGAATCGAGCCAATGAAAAATGGATTTTGATTTCATTATAACTATTGGTTTGTTCTTTTGGCGAATAGCTTACCTAATTCGATTGGAAACGAGCCAATGAAAAGTGGTTTTTCATTTCATGATAACCTCGGGTTTGTTCATTTTTAACGAATTGCTATTCTAAAACAATTGAAATTGAGCCAATGAAAAGTGGCTTTTGATTTTAAGATAACTTCGGGTTTGTTCGTTTTGGCGAATTGCTAGTCTAATTCGACTGGAATTGAGCCAATGAAAAGTTGTGTTCTATTTCTTGATAACTTCGGGGTTGTTCATTTTTGGCGAATTGCTAGTCTAATTCAATTGGAATCGAGACAATGAAAAGTGGTTTTTGATCTCATGATAACTTCGGGTTTGTTCATTTTTAGCGAATTGCTAGTCTAATTCAATTAGAATCGAGCCAATGAAAGGAGGTTTTTCATTTTATGATAACTTCGGGTCTGTTCATTTTTGGCGAATTATTAGTCTAATTCGATTGGAATCGAACCAACGAGAGGTGGTTTTTCATTTCATGATAACTTCGGGTTTTTTTATTTTTGGCAAATTGCTAGTCTAATTTGATTGGAATGGAGCCAATGAAAAGTGGTTTTTGATTTCATGATAACTTCGGGTTGGTTCGTTTTGGCGAATTGCTAGTCTACTTCGAATGGAATCGAGCTAATGAGAAGTGGTTATCATTTCATGATAACTTCGGGTTTGTTCGTTTTTGGCGAGTTTCTAGTCTAAATCGATTTGAATCGAGCCATTAAAAAGTGGCTTTTGAGTTCATGACAACTTCAGGTGTGTTCGTTTTGGAGAATTGCTAGTCTAATCTGATTGGAATCGAGCCAATTAGAAGTAGTTTTTGATTTCATGATAACTTCAAGTTAGTCAGTTTTTTACAAATTTCTAGTCTAATTCGATTGGAATCGAGCCAATGATAGGAGACTTTTCATTTCATGATCTCGGGTTTGTTCATTTTCGGCGAATTACTAGTCTAATTCGATTCGAATCGAGCCAATGAAAAGTGGTTTCTGATTTCACGATAACTTCGATTTTGTTCGTTTAGGCGAATTGCTCGTCTAATTCAATTGGAATACAGCCCATGAAAAGTGGTTCTTCATTTCTTGATAACTTCGGGTTTCATCGTTTTTGGCGAATTGCTAGTCTAAATCTATTGGAATCGAGCCAACGAAGAGTGGCTTTAGATTTTATGACAACTTTGGGTTTGTTCGTTGTGGCGAATTGCTCATCTAATTCGATTGTAATCAAGCCAATGAAAAGTAGTTTTTCATTTCATGATAACCTCGGGTTTGTTTGTTTTTGGTGAATTGCTATTCTAATTCGATTGAAATCGAGCCAATGAAAAGTGTCTTTTGATTTCAAGATAACTTTGGGTTTGTTCATTTTGGCGAATTGCTAGTCAAATTCGATTGGAATCGAGCTAATGAAAAGTTGTTTTCGATTTCATGATAACTTCGGGTTTGTTCATTTTTGGCGAATTGCTAGTCTAATTCGATTGGAATCGAGCCAATGAAAAGTTGTTTTTGATTTCATGATAACTTCGGGTTTGTTCGTTTTTGACGAATTGCTAGTCTAATTCGATTGGAATTGAGCCAATGAAAGGAGGTTTTTCATTTCAAGATAACTTCGGGCTTGTTCATTTTTGGTGAATTACTAGTCTAATTCGATTGGAATCGAGTGAATGAAAAGTGCATTTTCATTTCACGAAAACGTTGGGTTTGTTCATTTTTGGCGAATTGCTAGTTTAAACCGATTGGAATCAAGCAAATGAAAAGTGGATTTTGATTTCATGATAACTTTGGGTTTGTTCGTTTTGGCGAATTGCTCGTCCAATTCGATTGGAATCGAGCCAATGAAAAGTGGTTTTTGATTTCATGATAACTTCGTGTTTGTTCGTTTTTGGCAAATTGCTAATCTAAATCGATTGGAATCGAGCCAACCAAATGTGGTTTTTGATTTCATTATAACTTCGGGTTTCTTCGTTTTGGTGAATTCCTTGTCTAATTCAATTGGAATCGAGCCAACAAAAAGTAGTTTTTCATTTCATGATAACTTCGGGTTTGTTCTTTCTTGGCAAATTTCTAGTCTAATTCGATTGAAATCGAGCAAATGAAAGGTGGTTTTTCATTTCATGATAACTTTGGGTTTGTTCGTTTTTGGCAAATTGCTAGTCTAATTTGATTGGAATTGAGCCAATGAAAAGTGGTTTTTGATTTCATGATAATTTTGGGTTTGTTCATTTTGGTGAATTGCTAGTCTAATTCAAATGGAATCGAGCCAACGAAAAGTGGTTATCATTTCATTATAACTTCGGGGTTGTTCGTTTTTGGCGAATTGCGAGTCTAAATCGATTTGAATCGAGCCAATGAAAAGTGGCTTTTGAGTTCATGATAACTTCGGGTTTTTTCATTTTGCGAATTACTAGTCTAATTCGATTGGAATCGAGGCCATTAGAAGTTGTTTTTGATTTCATGGTAACTTCAAGTTACTTGGTTTTTGGCGAATTTCTAGTCTAATTCAATTGGAATCAAGCCAATGAAAGAAGGTTTTTCATTTCATGACTTCGGGTTTGTTCGTTTTCGGCGAATTACTAGTCTAATTCGTTTGGAATCGATCCAATGAAAAGTGGTTTCTGATTTCATGATAACTTCGGGTTTGTTCGTTTAGGCGAATTGCTCGTCAAATTCGATTGGAATCGAGCCCACAAAAAGTGGTTTCTCATTTCTTGATAACTTCTGGTTTCATCATTTTTGGAGAATTGCTAGTCTAAATCTTTTGGAATCGAGCCAACGAAGAGTGGCTTTTGATTTTATGACAACTTTGGGTTTGTTCATTGGGACGAATTGCTCGTCTAATTCGATTGGAATCGAGCCAATGAAAAGTGGTTATTCATTTCATGATAACCTCGGTTTTTGTTCGTTTTTAGTGAATCGCAAGTCTAAATCGATTGAAATCGAGCCAATGAAAAGTGGCTTTTGATTTCATGATAACT
>NW_019262920.1:0-2625 GCF_002742605.1 Olea europaea var. sylvestris | reverse complement strand
CAACGAAGAGTGGCTTTTGATTTCATGATAACTTTGGGTTTGTTTGTTTTGGCGAATTGCTCGTCTAATTCGATTGGAATCGAGCCAATGAAAAGTGGTTTTTCATTTCATGATAACTTCGGATTTGTTCGTTCTTGGTGAATTGCTAGTCTAAATTGATTGGAATCGAGCCAATGAAACGTGGTTTTTCATTTAATGATAACTTCAAGTTTGTTCGTTTTTGTTGAATTGTTAGTCTAAAATCGATTGGAATTGAGCCAATGACAAGTTGATTTTGATTTCATGATAACTTTTGTTTGTTCGTTTTGGCGAATTGCTAGTCTAGTTTGATTGGAATTGAGCAAATGAAAAGTTGTTTTTGATTTCATGATAACTTCGGGTTTGTTCGTTTTCGTCGAATTGCTAGTCTAATTTGATTGGAATCGAGCCAATGAAAAGTTGTTTTCATTTCATGATAACTTTGGATTTGTTCGTTTTTGGCGAATTGCTAGTCTAATTCGATTCGAATCGAGCCAACGAAAATTGGATTTTGACTTCATGATAACTTCATGTTTGTTCGTTTTGGCGAATCATTAGTCTAATTTGATTGGAATCGAGCCAACGAAAAGTGGTTTTTGATTTCATGATAACTTCGGGTTTGTTCCTTTTTGGTGAATTGCTAGTCTAATTTGATTGGAATTGAGCTAATGAAAAGTGGTTTTTGATTTCATGATAACTTTGGGTTTGGTCGTTTTCGACAAATTGCTAGTCTAATTCGATTGGAATTGAGCCAATGAAAAGTGGTTTTCATTTCATGATAACTTCGATTTTATTCGTTTTTAACGAATTGCTAGTCTAAATCGATTGGAATCGAGCCAATAAAAAGTGGCTATTGATTTCATGATAAGTTCGGATTTGTTCGTTTTGGCGAATTGTACGTCAAATTCGATAGGAATCGAGCCAATGAAAAGTGATTTTTCATTTCATGATAACTTCTGATTTGTTCATTTTTGGCGAATTGCTATTCTAAATCGATTGGAATCGAGCCAATGAAAAGTGATTTTTCATTTGATGATATCTTCGGGTTTGTTCATTTTTGGTCAATTGCTAGTCTAATTAGATTGGTACGAGCTAATGAAAAGTGATTTTTGAAATCATGATAACTTCGGGTTTGTTCATTTTTGGCTAATTGCTTGTCTAATTTGATTGGAATTGAGCCAATGAAAGGTGGTTTTTGATTTCATGATAACTTCGGGTTTGTTCGTTTTCGACGAATTGCTAGTCTAATTTGATTGGAATCGAGCCAATGAAAGTGGTTTTCATTTCATGATAACTTCGGTTTTGTTCATTTTTGGCGAATTGCTAGTCTAATTTGATTGGAATCTAGCCAATGAAAAGTGGCTTTTCATTTCATGATAACTTCAAGTTTGTTCATTTTTGGCGAATTCCTAGTCTATATCGATTGAAATCGAGCCAATGAAAAGGGGGTTTTGATTTCATGATAACTTCGGATTTGTGACGCGCCGAACTTAAGCTTCGAGGGTCACATACTAAACATAATAGCTTCTGCCTTTGATACGTGTAAATACTCTTAAATAGAAGTATTATATGTTAGAAACTTATTTTCAATTTGGTAAAATATCTCTCATAAAATTTAAAGGTCGGTAGAAATGCATGTCAACATGAAATTATACTTTACATATATGGACTCGGGACTGCCACGGTAAGTTGGGACAGCAAGTTCAACTATTTTTGTAAAATTCATCCCAACTCCGTTTTCTATGAAATTTATGACATTAGAAAGATATTTTCAAATAGTTTTCTAGGTTAAAATATGAAAAAGTTCCAAGATCATATGATATGGGCGTTTTACTGAAAACAATGAGGTATTGCACAGAAATTTCAGATTGACCCTTCAACGTTTGAAAATTTTTATCTCAGGATATAATTATCCAAATTGAGTGATTCTAGTGCCCATACTAACTCAATTTGGAATGCAGAAATATTTTCAGAGTCTCAAATGGACGTTTATGGAGTCAGAAATAATGTTTTGAATTTGACCCAAAAACTGTCCCGTTTCTGCCTTTTTATCACTTGCAAGGGAAAGTAAAAAAAAAAAAAAACGTCTCCTAATATAACATGATAGATATAATTACATAATTTACTTCCAGTACCATATTACATCATGTCTTATACATGTTTTTATATAATAACAAAAGCAAAACATATGGAAAGCATTCAAACAAAACATACAAAACAGAAACTTCGATGTAAAATAATTTTGTCCTTGATCCATCATCGATATTGCCGATTGACTTCCACCAACTCCACAATTATGAATCTGAAAATTTAATATGAAACACTATGAGTATAAAGAATACTCAATAAGATACAATGCTTGGATTTAACATGTTAATACTACACAAAAGAAAGCATTCAAACACATACTTGCACATTACGGCTTGCCGGTGCCCTTCGGACTTGTCCTAAGGCATAAATAGATATCTAACTTTATGGACTTGTCCACGTCTTTCATATTATGGTTTTCATGCATAACTTAAGAATAAATATTACCATGAAATCCTACCACTTAAGCATAGAAAATATCTTACAATAAAACTTGAAGAAATCTTGGTTGAAAGATGA
>NW_019262919.1:0-20876 GCF_002742605.1 Olea europaea var. sylvestris | reverse complement strand
GTGTGCAAAAGTTACACTCAATTCTTCGTACACCGACTCTCCAAGCGTTCCAAATATGCAAGTGCTCATTCTTTCAAAAAAGGCCAAAATCCCTCGTACATCACGATAAAGTCATGAGTTCAATTCAAAACGGTTGCTACTTTTCTGAAAAGTACATATGGGCCCAAAACGGACGTCGTTTGCAAAAGTTATGCTCAATTCTTCGGACACCGACAATCCAAGCGTTCCAAATATAAAAGTGCTCATTTGTTCGAAAAATGGCCAAAATCCCTCGTACGTCACGATGATGTCATGAGTTCAATCCAAAATGGTTGCTACATTTCTAAAAAGTACTTATGGGCCTAAAACGGACACCGTGTGCAAAAGTTACGCTCAATTCTTTGTACGCCGACTCTCCAAGCATTCCAAATGGTTGCTACATTTCTAAAAAGTACTTATGGGCCTAAAACGGACACCGTGTGCAAAAGTTACGCTCAATTCTTTGTACGCCGACTCTCCAAGCATTCCAAATGGTTGCTACATTTCTAAAAAGTACTTATGGGCCTAAAACGGACACCGTGTGCAAAAGTTACGCTCAATTCTTTGTACGCCGACTCTCCAAGTGTCCCAAATATGCAAGTGCTCATTCTTTCAAAAAATGGCTGAAATCCCTCGTACGTCACGACGAAGTGGTGAGTTCAATCCGAAACGGTCGCTACATTTCCAAAAAGTACTTATGGGCCTAAAACGAACACCGTGTGCAAAATTTACGCTCAATTCTTCGTACGCCGACTCTCGAAGTGTTCCAAATATGCAAGTACTCACTCTTTCAAAAAATGGCTGAAATCACCCATACGTCATGATGAAGTCGTGAGTTCAATCCAAAACGGTCGCTATATTTCCAAAAAGTACTTATGGGCCGAAAACGGACACCAAGTGCAAAAGATACGCTCAATTCTTCATACGCCGACTCTCCAAGCGTTCCAAATTTGCAAGTGCTCATTCTTTCAAAAAATGGCAAAAATCCCTCATACGTCACGATGAAGTCATTAGTTCAATCCAAAACGGTCGCTACATTTCCAAAAAGTACTTATTGGGCCAAAACGGATGCCGTTTGCAAAAGTTACGCTCAATTTTTCGAATGCCGACAATCCAAGCGTTCCAAAAATAAAAGTGCTCATTCCTCCGAAAAATGGCCAAAATCCCTCTTACGTCACGAAGAAGTTGTGAGTTTAATCCAAAACGGTCGCTACATTTTCAAAAAGTACTTATGGGTCGAAAACGGACACCGTGTGCAAAAGATACGCTCAATTCTTCGTACGCCGACTCTCCAAGCGTTCCAAATTTGCAAGTGCTCATTCTTTCGAAAAATGGCCGAAATACCTCGTACGTAATGACGAAGTCGTGTGTTCAATCCAAATCGGTCCCTACATTTCCAAAAAATACTTATGGGCCCAAAATGGGCACCGTGTGCAAAAGTTACAATCAATTCTTCGTACGCCGACTCTCCTAGCGTTCCAAATATGCAAGTGCTCATTCTTTCAAAAAATGGCCAAAATCACTCGTACGTCACGATGAAGTCGTGACTTCAATCCAAAACGGTCGCTACATTTCCAAAATGTACTTTTGGGGCCTAAATGGGCGCCGTTTGCAAAAGTTATGCTCAATTCTTCGAACGCCGACAATCCAAGCGTTCCAAATATAAAAGTGTTCATTCTTCTAAAAATGGCCGAAATCCCTCATACATCGTGACGAAGTTGTGAGTTCAATCCAAAACGGTCGCTACATTTCTGAAAAGTACTTATGGGGCCAAAACGAACGTTGTTCGCAAAAGTTACGCTCAATTCTTCGTACGCCGACTCTCCAAGCGTTCCAAATATGCAAGGGCTCATTCTTTCGGAAAATGTTCGAAATCCCTCATACGTCATGATGAGGTTGTGAGTTCAATCCAAAACGATCGCTACATTTCCAAAAAGTACTTATGGGCCCAAAACGGACACCGTGTGCAAAAGTTACGCTCAATTCTTCGTACACCGACTCTCCAAGTGTTCCAAATATGCAAGTGCTCATTCGTTTGAAAAATGGCCGAAATCCATCGTACGTCACGATAAAGCCGTGAGTTCTATCCAAAACGGTCGCTACATTTCTGAAAAGTACTTATGGGGCCAAAACGAACGTCGTTTCCAAAAGTTACGCTCAATTCTTCGTACATCGACTCTCAGAGCGTTCCAAATATACAAGTGCTCATTCTTTTGAAAAATGTTCAAAATCCCTCATATGTCACGATGAAGTTGTGAGTTCAATCCAAAACGGTTGCTACATTTCTGAAAAGTACTTATGGGGCCATAACGGACGCCGTTTGCAAAAGTTACACTCAATTCTTCGTACGCCGACTCTCCAAGCATTCCAAATATGCAAGTGGTCATTCTTTCTAAAAATGTTCGAAATCCCTCATACGTCACGACAAAGTCGTGAGTTTAATCCAAAACGGTCGCTACATTTCCAAAAAGTACTTATGAGGCCAAACCGAACGCTGTTTACAAAAGTTACGCTCAATTCTTCGAACGTCGACAATCCAAGCGTTCCAAATATAAAAGTGCTCATTCATTCAAAAAATGGCCAAAATCACTTATACGTCACGACGATGTCGTGAGTTCAATCCAGAACGGTCGCTACATTTCCAAAAAGTACTTATGGGGCCAAAACGGACACCGTGTGCAAAAGTTACGCTCAATTCTTCGTACGTCGACTATCCAAACGTTCCAAATACGCAAGTGCTCATTCTTTCGAAAAATGGCCTAAATCCCTCGTACGTCACGATAAAGTCGTGAGTTCAATCCAAAATGGTTGCTACATTTCTGAAAAGTACTTATGGGCCCAAAACGGACGCCGTTTGCAAAAGTTACGCTCAATTCTTCGAATGCCGACAATCCAAGGGTTCCAAATATAAAAGTGCTCATTCTTTCGAAAAATGGTCGAAATCACTAATACGTCACGACAAAGTCATGAGTTCAATCCAAAGCGGTCGCTAATTTTCCAAAAAGAACTTATGGGCCAAAAATGGACATCGTGCGCAAAAGTTACGCTCAATTCTTCGAACACTGACTCTCCAAGCGTTCCAAATATGCAAACGTTCATTCTTTCAAAAAATGGCCGAAATCCCTCATACGTCACGATAAAATCGTGAGTTCAATCCAAAACGGTTGCTATATCTCTGAAAAGTACTTGTGGGCCCAAAATGGGCGCCGTTTGCAAAAGTTACACTAAATACTTCGAACGCCGACAATCCAAGCGTTCCAAATATAAAAGTGCTCATTCTTCGGAAAAATGGCCGAAATCCCTCATATGTCACGACGAAGTTGTGAGTTTAATCCAAAATGGTCGCTACATTTTCAAAAAGTACTTATGGGCCAAAAACTGACACCGTGTGCAAAAGTTACGCTCAATTCTTCGTACGCCGACTCTCCAAGAGTTCCAAATATGCGAGTACTCATTCTTTCAAAAAATGGGCGAAATCACTCTTACGTCATGATGAAGTCGTGAGTTGCATCCAAAATGGTCGCTGCATTTCCAAAAAGTACTTATGGGGCCAAAATAGGCGCCGTTTGCAAAATTTACGCTGAATTCTTCGAACACCGACAATCCAAGCGTTCCAAATATAAAAGTGCTCATTCTTTCGAAAAATGGCCATAATCCCTCATACGTCACGACGAAGTGGTGAGTTCAATCCAAAACGGTCGCTACATTTCTGAAAAGTACTTATGGGGCCAAAACGGATGCCATTTGCAAAAGTTACGCTCAATTCTTCGAACGTCGACAATCCAAGCGTTTCGAATATAAAAGTGCTCATTCTTTCGAAAATGGCCGAAATGATTAATACGTCACGACGAAGCCGTGAGTTCAATCCAAAATGGTCGCTTCATTTCCAAAAAGTACTTATGGGGCCAAAACGGACGCCGTTTGCAAAAGTTATGCTCAATTCTTCGAACGCCGACAATCCAAGCGTTCCAAATATAAAAGTGCTTATTCTTTCAAAAAATGGTCAAAATCCCTCATACGTCATGATGAAGTCGTGAGTTCAATCCAAAACAATCACTACATTTCCAAAAAGTACTTATGGGGACAAAACGGATGCCGTTTGCAAAAGTTACGCTCAATTCTTCAAACGCCGACAATCCAAGCGTTCGAAGTATTAAAGTGCTCATTCTTCCACATAATGGCCGAAATCCCTCATACGTCACGAGGAAGTCATGAGTTCAATCCAAAACGGTCACTACATTTCCAAAAAGTACTTACGGGGCCAAAACGGACGCCGTTTACAAAAGTTATGCTCAATTGTTTTAACGTCGACAATCCAAGCGTTCGAAGTATTAAAGTGCTCATTCTTCCACATAATGGCCGAAATCCCTCATACGTCACGACGAAGTGGTGAGCTCAATCCAAAACAATTGCTACATCTTTGAAAAGTACTTATGGGGCCAAACCGGATGCCGTTTGCAAAAGTTACGCTCAATTCTTCGAACGTCGACAATCCAAGCGTTCCAAATATAAAAGTGCTCATTCTTCGGAAAAATGGTCAAAATCCCTCATACGTCACGACGAAATCGTGAGTTCAATCCAAAACGATCGCTACATTTCTGAAAAGTACTTATGGGGCCAAAACGAACTCCGTTTGAAAAAGTTACGCTCAATTCTTCGAACATCGACAATCAAAGCATTCCAAATATAAAAGCGCTCATTCTTTCGAAAAATGACCGAAATCACTCGTACATCACGATAAAGTCATGAGTTCAATCCAAAACAGTCGCTACATTTCCAAAAAGTACTTGTGGGGCCAAAACGGACGCCGTTTGCAAAAGTTACGCTCTATTCTTCGAACGTCGACAATCCAAGCATTCCAAATATAAAAGCGCTCATTCTTTCGAAAAATGGCCGAAATCCCTCATACGTCACGATGAAGTCATGAGTTCAACCCAAAATGGTTGCTACAATTCTGAAAAGTACTTATGGGCCCAAAGTGGACGCCGCTTGCAAAAGTTATGCTCAATTCTTCGAACGCCGATAATCCAAGCGTTCCAAATATAAAAGTGCCCATTCTTTCGAAAAATGGCCGAAATCACTTATACGTCACGATAAAGTCATGAGTTCAATCCAAAACGGTCGCTACATTTCTAAAAAGTACTTATGGGCCGAAAACGAACACCGTGTGCAAAAGTTACGCTCAATTCTTTGTACGCTGACTCTCCAAGCGTTCCAAATAAGCAAGTGCTCATTCTTTCGAAAAATGCCCGAAATCATTCGTACATCACGATAAAGTCATGAGTTCAATCCAAAACAGTCGCTACATTTCCTAAAAGTACTTGTGGGGCCAAAACGGACGCCGTTTGCAAAAGTTACGCTCAATTCTTCGAACGCCGACAATCCAAGCATTCCAAATATAAAAGTGCTCATTCTTCCGATAAATGGCCAAAATCCAGAATACGTCACGAGGAAGTCGTGAGTTCATTCTAAAACGGTCGTTACATTTTAAAAAAGTACTTATGGGCCGAAAATGGACGCCGTTTGCAAAAGAACGCTCAATTCTTCGAACGCCGACAATCAAAGCGTTCCAAATATGCAGGTGCTCATTCTTTCGAAAAATGGCCGAAATCACTCGTACGTTACGATAAAGTCATTTGTTCAATTCAAAACGGTCGCTACATTTCCAAAAAGTACTTGTGGGGCAAAAACGGACGCCGTTTGCAAAAGTTACACTCAATTCTTCGAACGCCGACAATCCAAGCGTTCCAAATATAAAAGTGCTCATTCTTCCTAAAAATGGCCGAAATCCCTCATATGTCACGAGGAAGTCGTGAGTTCAATCCAAAACAGTCGCTACATTTTCAAAAAGTACTTATGGGCCGAAAATGGACGCCGTTTGCAAAAGAACGCTCAATTCTTCGAACGCCGACAATCCAAGCGTTCCAAATTTAAAAGTACTCATTCTTTCGAAAAATGGCTGAAATCACTTATACGTCACGATGAAGTCATGAGTTCAATCCAAAACGGTTGCTACATTTCCAAAAAGTACTTACGGGGCCAAAACGGACGCCGTTTGCAAAAGTTACGCTCAATTCTTCGAATGTCGACAATCCAAGCTTTCCAAATATAAAAGTGCTCATTCTTCCAAAAAATGACCGAAATCCCTCATATGTCACGACGAAGAGGTGAGTTCAATCCAAAACGGTCGCTACATTTCTGAAAAGTACTTACGGGGCCAAACCAGACGCCGATTGCAAAAGTTATGCTCAATTTTTCGAATGCCGACAATCCAGGCGTTCCAAATATAAAAGTGCTCATTCTTCATAAAAATGGTCAAAATCCCTCATACGTCACGACGAAGTGGTGAGTTTAATCCAAAATGGTCGCTACATTTTCAAAAAGTACCTATGGGCCGAAAATGGACGCCGTTTGCAAAAGTTACGCTCAATTCTTCGAACGCCGACAGTCCAAGCGTTCCAAATATAAAAGTGCTCATTCTTTCGAAAAATGGCCGAAATCACTAATACGTCACGACAAAGTCGTGAGTTCAATCCAAAACATTCGCTACATTTCCAAAAAGTACTTATGGGTCGAAAACAGACACCGTGTCCAAAAGTTACACTCAATTGTTCGTACGCCGACTCTCCAAGCGTTCCAAATATGCAAGTGCTCATTCTTTCGAAAAATGGCTGAAATCACTCGTATGTCACGATAAAGTCATGAGTCCAATCCAAAACGGTCGCTACATTTCCAAAAAGTACTTATGGGGCCAAAACGGACGCCATTTGCAAAAGTTACGTTCAATTCTTCGAACGCCGACAATCCAAGCGTTCCATACATAAAAGTGCTCATTCTTCCGAAAAATGGGTGAAATCCCTCATACGTCATGAGGAAGTTGTGAGTTCAATCCAAAATGGTCGCCACATTTTCAAAAAGTACTTATTGGCCGAAAATGGACGCCGTTTGCAAAAGTTACACTCAATTCTTCGAACGTTGACAATCCAAGCGTTCCAAATTTAAAAGTGCTCATTTCTTCGAAAAATGGCCGAAATCATTTATACGTCACGATGAAGTCGTGAGTTCAATGCAAAACGGTCGCTACATTTCCAAAAAGTACTTACGGGGCCAAAACGGACGCCGTTTGCAAAAGTTACGCTCAATTCTTCGAACGTCGACAATCCAAGCGTTCCAAATATAAAAGTGCTCATTCTTCTAAAAAATGGCCGAAATCCCTCATACGTCACAATGAAGTGGTGAGTTCAATCCAAAATGGTCGCTACATTTCTGAAAAGTACTTATGGGGCCAAACCGGACGCCGTTTGCAAAAGTTACGCTCAATTCTTCGAACGCCGACAATCCAAGCTTTCCAAATATAAAAGTGCTCATTCTTCGGAAAAATTGTCAAAATTCCTCATACGTCACGACGAAGTCATGAGTTCAATCCAAAACGGTCGCTACATTTCTGAAAAGTACTTATGGGGCAAAAACGGACGCCGTTTGCAAAACTTACTCTCAATTCTTCGAAAGCCGACAATCCAAGCGTTCCAAATATAAAAGTGCTCATTCTTTCGAAAAATGACCGAAATCCCTCATACGTCACGACGAAGTGGTGAGTTCAATCCAAAATGGTCGCTACATTTTCAAAAAGTACTTATGGGCCCAAAACGGACACCGTGTGTAAAAGTTACGCTCAATTCTTCGTACGTCGACTCTCCAAGCGTTCCAAATATAGAAGTGCTCATTCTTTCGAAGAATGGCCAAAATCTCTCGTACGTTATGATAAAGTCGTGAGTTCAATCCAAAACGGTTGCTACATTTCTGAAAAGTACTTATGGGCCCAAAACGAACGCCGTTTGTAAAAGTTACGCTCAATTCTTCGAACGCTGACAATCCAAGCGTTCCAAATATGAAAGTGGTCATTCTTCCAAAAAATGGTCGAAATCCCTCATACGTCACGACGAAGTGGTGAGTTCAATCCAAAACGATCGCTACATTTCTGAAAAGTACTTATGGGGCCAAACCGGACGCCGTTTGCAAAACTTACGCTCAATTCTTCGAACGCCGACAATCCAAGCGTTCCAAATATAAAAGTGCTCATTCTTTCGAAAAGTAGCCGAAATCCCTCATACTTCATGATGAAGTTGTGAGTTCAATCCAAAACGATTGCTACATTTCTGAAAAGTACTTATGGGCCCAAAATGGACGCCGTTTGCAACAGTTACGCTCAATTCTTCGAACGCCGACAATCCAAGCGTTCCAAATATAAAAGTGCTAATACTTTCGAAAAATGGCCGAAATCACTTATACGTCACGACAAAGTCGTGAGTTCAATCCAAAACGGTCGCTACATTTCAAAAAAGTACTTATGGGCCCAAAACGGACACCGTGTGCAAAAGTTACGCTCAATTTTTCGTACGCCGACTCTCCAAGCGTTCCAAATATGCAAGTGCTCATTCTTTCGAAAAATGGCTGAAATCACTTGTACGTCACGATAAAGTCATGAGTTCAATTCAAAACGGTCGCTACATTTCCAAAAAGTACTTATGGGGCCAAAACGGACGCCGTTTGCAAAAGTTACGCTCAATTCTTCGGACGCCGACAATCCAAGCGTTCCAATTATAAAAGCGGTCATTCTTCGAAAAAATGGTCAAAATCCCTCATACGTCATGACAAAGTCGTGAGTTCAATCCAAAACGATCACTATATTTCCAAAAAGTACTTGTGGGCCCAAAACGTACACCATGTGCAAATTTACGCTCAATTCTTCGTACACCGACTCTCGAAGTGTTCCAAATATGCAAGTGCTCATTCTTTGGAAAAATGGCCGAAATCCCTCGTACAACACGATGAAGTCATGAGTTCAATCCAAAACGGTCGCTACATTTTCAAAAAGTACTTACAGGTCCATAACGAACGCCGTTTGCAAAAGTTACGCTCAATTCTTCGTACGCCGACTCTCCAAGGGTTCCGAGTGTAAAAGTGCTCATTCTTTCAAAAAATGGCCGAAATCCCTCATACGTCATGACGAAGTTGTGAGTTCAATCCAAAACGGTCGCTATATTTCCAAAAAGTACTTGTGGGCCCAAAGCGGACACCGTGTGCAAAAGTTACGCTCAATTCTTCGTACTCCGACTCTCGAAGCGTTCCAAATATGCAAGTGCTCATTCTTTCGAAAAATGGCCGAAATCCATCGTACAACACGATGAAGTCATGAGTTCAATCCAGAACGGTGGTTACATTTCCAAAAAGTACTTATTGGCCCAAAACGGACACCGTGTGCAAAAGTTACGCTCAATTTTTCGTACGCCGACTCTCCAAGCGTTCCAAATATGCAAGTGCTCATTCTTTTCGAAAAATGGCAGAAATCACTTGTACGTCACGATAAAGTCATGAGTTCAATCCAAAACGGTCGCTACATTTCCAAAAAGTACTTATGGGTCCAAAACGGACACCGTGTGCAAAATTTACGCTCAATTCTTCGTACACCGACTCTCGAAGCGTTCCAAATATGCAAGTGCTCAATCTTTCAAAAAATGGCTGAAATCACTCGTACGTCATGATGAAGTCGTGAGTTCAATCCAAAATGGTCGCTATATTTTCAAAAAGTACTTATGGGCCACAAACGGACACCATGTGCAAAAGATACGCTCAATTCTTCTAACGCCGACAATCCAAGCGTTCCAAATATAAAAGTGCTCATTCTTCGAAAAAATGGTCAAAATCCCTCATACGTCACGATGAAGTCATGAGTTCCATCCAAAATGGTCGCTACATTTCCAAAAAGTACTTATGGACCCGAAACGGACACCGTGTGCAAAAGTTACGCTCAATTCTTCGTACGTCGACTCTCCAATCGTTCCAAATTTGCAAGTGCTTATTCTTTCAAAAAATGGCCAAAATCTCTCGTACGTCGCGACGAAGTCTTGAGTTCAATCCAAAATGGTCGCTACATTTCCAAAAAGTACTTATGGGGCCAAAATGAACGCCGTTTGCAAAAGTTACGCTTAATTCTTCGAACGCCGACAATCCAAGCGTTCCAAATATAAAAGTGCTCATTCTTCCGAAAAATGGCCGAAATCTCTCATACGTCACGACGAAGTTGTGAGTGTAATCTTAAACGGTCGCTGTATTTTCAAAAAGTACTTATGGGCCGAAAATGGACACCGTGTACAAAAGCTACGCTCAATTCTTCGTACGCCGACTCTCCAAGCGTTCCAAATTTGCAAGTGCTCATTCTTTCGAAAAATGGCCAAAATCCCTTGTACGTCACGAAGAATTCGGGTGTTCAATTCAAAAGGGTCCTACATTTCCAAAAAGTACTTATGGGCCTAAAATGGACACCGTGTGCAAAAGTTACGCTAAATTCTTCGTACGCCGACTCTCCAAGCGTTCTAAATATACAAGTGCTCATTCTTTTGAAAAATGGCCAAAATCCCTCATACCTCACGATGAAGTCATGAGTTCAATCCAAAACAGTCGCTACATTTCCAAAAAGTACTTTTGGGGCCTAAACGGACGCCGTTTGCAAAAGTTATGCTCAATTCTTCGAACGTCGTCAATCCAAGCTTCCAAATATAAAAGTGGTCATTCTTCTGAAAAATGGCCGAAATCCTTCATACGTCATGACGAAGTTGTGAGTTTTATCCAAAACGGTCGCTACATTTTCAAGAAGTACTTATGGGCCGAAAACGGACACCGTGTTCGAAAGTTACGATCAATTCTTCGTACGCCGACTCTCCAAGCGTTCCAAATATGCGAGTACTCATTCTTTCAAAAAATGGCGAAAATCACTCTTACGTAATGATGAAGTCGTGAGTTCAATACAAAATAGTCGCTACATTTCCAAAAAGTACTTATGGGGCCAAAACGGATGCTGTTTGCAAAAGTTACGCTCAATTCTTCGAACGCCGACAATCCAAGCGTTCCAAATATAAAAGTGCTCATTCTTCCGAAAAATGGCCGAAATCCCTCATACGTCACGTCGAAGTTGGGAGTTCAATCCAAAACGATCGCTACATTTTCAAAAAGTACTTATGGGCCGAAAACGGACACCGTGTGCAAAAGTTACGCTCAATTCTTTGTACATCGACTCTCCAAGCATTCAGAATATGCAAGTGCTCATTCTTTCGAAAAATGGCTGAAATCACTCTTACGTCATGATGAAGTCATGAGTTCAATCCAAAACGGTCGCTACATTTCCAAAAAGTAATTATGGGGCCAAAACGGACGCCGTTTGCAAAAGTTACACTCAATTCTTCGAACGCTGACAATCCAAGCGTTCCAAAAATAAAAGTGCTCATTCTTTCGAAAAATGGCCGAAATCCCCCATACGTCAGGATGAAGTGGTCAGTTCAATCCAAAACGGTCGCTACATTTCTGAAAAGTACTTACGGGGCCAAAACGGACGCCGTTTGCAAAAGTTACACTCAATTCTTCGAACGCCGACAATCCAAGCGTTCCAAATATAAAAGTGCTCTTTCTTTCGAAAAATGGCCGAAATCATGATGAAGTCATAAGTTTAATCCAAAACGGTCGCTACATTTTCAAAAAGTACTTATGGGGCCAAAACGGATGCCGTTTGCAAAAGTTACGCTCAATTCTTCATACGCCGACTCTCCAAGCATTCCAAATATGCAAGTGGTCATTCTTTCGAAAAATGGTCGAAATCCCTCATACATCACGACAAAGTCGTGAGTTTAATCCAAAACGGTCGCTACATTTCCAAAAAGTACTTATGAGGCCAAACCGGACGCTGTTTACAAAAGTTACGCTCAATTCTTCGAACGCCGACAATCCAAGCGTTCCAAATATAAAAGTACTCATTCTTCCGAAAAATGGCCGAAATCCCTCATACGTCATGACGAAGTTGTGAGTTTAATCGAAAACGGTCGCTACATTTTCAAAAAGTACTTATGGGCCGAAAACAGACACCGTGTGCAAAAGTTACGCTCAATTCTTCGTACGCCGACTCTCTAAGCGTTCCAAATATGCAAGTGCTCATTCTTTCGAAAAATTGCCGAAATCACTCTTACGTCATGATCAAGTCGTGAGTTCAATCCAACACGGTCGCTACATTTCGAAAAAGTACTTATGGTGTCAAAACGGACGCCGTTTGCAAATGTTACGCTCAATTCTTCAAACGCCGGCAATCCAAGCGTTCCAAATATGAAAGTGCTCATTCTTCCGAAAAGTGGCTGAAATCCCTCATACGTCACGACGAAGTGATGAGTTCAATCCAAAATGGTCGCTACATTTCTGGAAAGTACTTATGGAGCCAAAACGGACGCCGTTTGCAAAAGTTACGCTCAATTCTTCGAACGTCGACAATCCAAGCGTTCCAAATATGAAAGTGCTCATTCTTCCGAAAAGTGGCTGAAATCCCTCATACGTCACGACGAAGTGGTGAGTTCAATCCAAAACGGTCGCTACATTTTCAAAAAGTACTTATGGGCCAAAACCAGACACCGTGTGCAAAAGTTACACTCAATTCTTCGTACGCCGACTCTCCAAGCGTTCCAAATATGCAAGTGCTCATTCTTTCAAAAAATGCCAAAATCCCTCGTACATCATGATAAAGTCGTGAGTTCAATTCAAAACGGTTGCTACATTTCTGAAAAGTACATATGGGCCCAAAACGGACGCCGTTTGCAAAAGTTATGCTCAATTCTTCGAACACCGACAATCCAAGCGTTCCAAATATAAAAGTGCTCATTTGTTCGAAAAATGGCCAAAATCACTAATACGTCACAACGACGTCATGAGTTCAATCCAAATCGGTCGCTACATTTCTAAAAAGTACTTATGGGCCGAAAACAGACACCGTGTCCAAAAGTTATGCTCAATTCTTCTTACGCTGACTCTCCAAGCATTCCAAATATGCAAGTCCTCATTCTTTTGAAAAATGGCTGAAATCACTCGTACGTCACGATGATGTCATGAGTTCAATCCAAAATGGTTGCTACATTTCTAAAAAGTACTTATGGGGCCAAAACGTACGCCGTTTGCAAAAGTTACGCTCAATTCTTTGTACGCCGACTCTCCAAGTGTTCCAAATATGCAAGTGCTCATTCTTTCAAAAAATGGCTGAAATCCCTCGTACGTCACGATGAAGACCTGAGTTCAATCCAAAACGGTCGTTACATTTCCAAAAAGTACTTATGGGCCCAAAATGAACACCGTGTGCAAAATTTACGCTCAATTCTTCGTACGCCGACTCTCGAAATGTTCCAAATATGCAAGTACTCACTCTTTCAAAAAATGGCTGAAATCACCCGTACGTCATGATGAAGTGGTGAGTTCAATCCAAAACGGTCGCTATATTTCCAAAAAGTACTTATGGGCTGCAAACGGACACCAAGTGCAAAAGATACGCTCAATTCTTCGTACGCCGACTCTCCAAGCGTTCCAAATTTGCAAGTGCTCATTCTTTCAAAAAATGGCAAAAATCCCTCATACGTCACGATGAAGTCATTAGTTCAATCCAAAACGGTCGCTACATTTCCAAAAAGTACTTATTGGGCCAAAACGGATGCCGTTTGTAAAAGTTACGCTCAATTTTTCGAATGCCGACAATCCAAGCGTTCCAAAAATAAAAGTGCTCATTCTTCCGAAAACTGGCCAAAATCCCTCTTACGTCACGAAGAACTTGTGAGTTTAATCCAAAACGGTCGCTACATTTTCAAAAAGTACTTATGGGTCAAAAACGGACACCGTGTGCAAAAGATACGCTCAATTCTTCGTACGCCGACTCTCCAAGCGTTCCAAATTTGCAAGTGCTCATTCTTTCGAAAAATGGCCGAAATGCCTCGTACGTAATGACGAAGTCGTGTGTTCAATCCAAATCGGTCGCTACATTTCCAAAAAATACTTATGGGCCCAAAATGGGCACCGTGTGCAAAAGTTACAATCAATTCTTCGTACGCCGACTCTCGAAGCGTTCCAAATATGCAAGTGCTCATGCTTTCAAAAAATGGCCAAAATCACTCGTACGTCACGATGAAGTCGTGAGTTCAATCCAAAACGGTCGCTACATTTCCAAAAAGTACTTTTGGGGCCTAAATGGGCGCCGTTTGCAAAAGTTATGCTCAATTCTTCGAACGTCGACAATCCAAGCGTTCCAAATATAAAAGTGTTCATTCTTCTAAAAATGGCCGAAATCCCTCATACGTCACGACGAAGTTGTGAGTTCAATCCAAAACGGTCGCTACATTTCTGAAAAGTACTTATGGGGCCAAAACGAACGTTGTTTGCAAAAGTTACGCTCAATTCTTCGTACGCCGACTCTCCAAGCGTTCCAAATATGCAAGGGCTCATTCTTTCGAAAAATGTTCGAAATCCCTCATACGTCATGATGAGGTTGTGAGTTCAATCCAAAACGATCGCTACATTTCCAAAAAGTACTTATGGGCCCAAAACGGACACCGTGTGCAAAAGTTACGCTCAATTCTTCATACACCGACTCTCCAAGTGTTCCAAATATGCAAGTGCTCATTCTTTTGAAAAATGGCCGAAATCCATCGTACGTCATGATAAAGCCATGAGTTCTATCCAAAACAGTCGCTACATTTCTGAAAAGTACTTATGGGGCCAAAACGAACGTCGTTTCCAAAAGTTACGCTCAATTCTTCGTACATCGACTCTCCGACCATTCCAAATATACAAGTGCTCATTCTTTTGAAAAGTGTTCAAAATCCCTCATTTGTCACGATGAAGTTGTGAGTTCAATCCAAAACGGTTGCTACATTTCTGAAAAGTACTTATGGGGCCATAACGGACGCCGTTTGCAAAAGTTACACTCAATTCTTCGTACGCCGACTCTCCAAGCATTCCAAATATGCAAGTGGTTATTCTTTCTAAAAATGTTCGAAATCCCTCATACGTCACGAGAAAGTCATGAGTTTAATCCAAAACGGTCGCTACATTTCCAAAAAGTACTTATGAGGCCAAACCGGACGCTGTTTACAAAAGTTACGCTCAATTCTTCGAACGTCGACAATCCAAGCGTTCCAAATATAAAAGTGCTCATTCATCCGAAAAATGGCCAAAATCACTTATACGTCACGACGATGTCGTGAGTTCAATCCAGAACGGTCGCTACATTTCCAAAAAGTACTTATGGGGCCAAAACGGACACCGTGTGCAAAAGTTACGCTCAATTCTTCGTACGCCGACTATCCAAACGTTCCAAATACGCAAGTGCTCATTCTTTCGAAAAATGGCCTAAATTCCTCGTACGTCACGATAAAGTCGTGAGTTCAATCCAAAATGGTTGCTACATTTCTGAAAAGTACTTATGGGCCCAAAACGGACGCCGTTTGCAAAAGTTACGCTCAATTCTTCGAATGCCGACAATCCAAGCGTTCCAAATATAAAAGTGCTCATTCTTTCAAAAAATGGTCGAAATCACTAATACGTCACGACAAAGTCATGAGTTCAATCCAAAGCGGTCGCTAATTTTCCAAAAAGTACTTATGGGCCAAAAATGGACACCGTGTGCAAAAGTTACGCTCAATTCTTCGAACACCGACTCTCCAAGCGTTCCAAATATGCAAACGTTCATTCTTTCAAAAAATGGCCGAAATCCCTCATACGTCACGATAAAGTCGTGAGTTCAATCCAAAACGGTTGCTATATTTCTGAAAAGTACTTGTGGGCCCAAAATGGGCGCCGTTTGCAAAAGTTACGCAAAATACTTCGAACCCCGACAATCCAAGCGTTCCAAATATAAAAGTGCTCATTCTTCAGAAAAATGGCCGAAATCACTTATACGTCACGACAAAGTCGTGTGTTCAATCCAAAACGGTCGCTACATTTCCAAAAAGTACTTATGGGCCGAAAACGGACACCGTATGCAAAAGTTACGCTCAATTCTTCGTACGTCGACTCTCCAAGCGTTCCAAATATGCAAGTACTCATTCTTTCAAAAAATCACTGAAATCACTCATATGTCATGATAAAGTCATGAGTTCAATCCAAAACGATCACTACATTTCCAAAAAGTACTTATGGGGACAAAACGGACGCCGTTTGCAAAAGTTACGCTCAATTCTTCAAACGCCCACAATCCAAGCGTTCCAAATATAAAAGTGCTTATTCTTTCAAAAAATGGCCGAAATCCCTCATACGTCACGAGGAAGTCATGAGTTCAATCCAAAACGGTCACTACATTTCCAAAAAGTACTTACGGGGCCAAAACGGACGCCGTTTGCAAAAGTTACGCTCAATTGTTTTAACGTCGACAATCCAAGCGTTCGAAGTATTAAAGTGCTCATTCTTCCACATAATGGCCGGAATCCCTCATACGTCACGACGAAGTGGTGAGCTCAATCCAAAATGATTGCTACATTTTTGAAAAGTACTTATGGGGCCAAACCGGATGCCGTTTGCAAAAGTTACGCTCAATTCTTCGAACGTCGACAATCCAAGCGTTCCAAATATAAAAGTGCTCATTCTTCGAAAAAATGGTCAAAATCCCTCATACGTCACGACGAAGTCATGAGTTCAATCCAAAACGATCGCTACATTTCTGAAAAAAGTACTTATGGGGCCAAAACGAACGCCGTTTGAAAAAGTTACGCTCAATTCTTCGAACGTCGACAATCCAAGCATTCCAAATATAAAAGTGCTCATTCTTTCGAAAAATGACCGAAATCACTCGTACATCACGATAAAGTCATGAGTTCAATCCAAAACAGTCGCTACATTTCCAAAAAGTACTTGTGGGGCCAAAACGGACGCCGTTTGCAAAAGTTACGCTCAATTCTTCGAACGCCGACAATCCAAGCATTCCAAATATAAAAGTGCTCATTCTTCCGATAAATGGCCGAAATCCCGAATACGTCACAAGGAAGTCGTGATTTCAATCTAAAACGGTCGCTACATTTTCAAAAAGTACTTATGGGCCGAAAATGGACGCCGTTCGCAAAAGAACGCTCAATTCTTCGAATGCCGACAATCAAAGCGTTCCAAATATGCAAGTGCTCATTCTTTCGAAAAATGGCCGAAATCACTTGTACGTCACGATAAAGTCATGAGTTCAATTCAAAACGGTCGCTACATTTCCAAAAAGTACTTGTGGGGCAAAAACGGACGCCGTTTGCAAAAGTTACACTCAATTCTTCGAACGCCGACAATCCAAGCGTTCCAAATATAAAAGTGCTCATTCTTCCTAAAAATGGCCGAAATCCCTCATATGTCACGAGGAAGTCGTGAGTTCAATCCAAAACAGTCGCTACATTTTCAAAAAGTACTTATGGGCCGAAAATGGACGCCGTTTGCAAAAGAACTCTCAATTCTTCGAACGTCGACAATCCAAGCGTTCCAAATTTAAAAGTACTCATTCTTTCGAAAAATCGCTGAAATCACTTATACGTCACGATGAAGTCGTGAGTTCAATCCAAAACGGCTGCTACATTTCCAAAAAGTACTTACGGGGCCAAAACGGACGCCGTTTGTAAAAGTTACGATCAATTCTTCGAATGTCGACAATCCAAGCTTTCCAAATATAAAAGTGCTCATTCTTCCAAAAAATGACCGAATCCCTCATATGTCACGACGAAGAGGTGAGTTCAATCCAAAACGGTCGCTACATTTCTGAAAAGTACTTACGGGGCCAAACCAGACGCCGATTACAAAAGTTATGCTCAATTTTTCGAATGCCGACAATCCAGGCGTTCCAAATATAAAAGTGCTCATTCTTCAGAAAAATGGTCAAAATCCCTCATACGTCACGACGAAGTGGTGAGTTTAATCCAAAATGGTCGCTACATTTTCAAAAAGTACCTATGGGCTGAAAATGGACGCCGTTTGCAAAAGTTACGCTCAATTCTTCGAACGCCGACAGTCCAAGCGTTCCAAATATAAAAGTGCTCATTCTTTCGAAAAATGGCCGAAATCACTAATACGTCACGACAAAGTCGTGAGTTCAATCCAGAACATTCGCTACATTTCCAAAAAGTACTTATGGGTCGAAAACCGACACCGTGTCCAAAAGTTACACTCAATTGTTCGTACGCCGACTCTCCAAGCGTTCCAAATATGCAAGTGCTCATTCTTTCGAAAAATGGCTGAAATCACTCGTATGTCACGATAAAGTCATGAGTCCAATCCAAAACGGTCGCTACATTTCCAAAAAGTACTTATGGGGCCAAAACGGACGCCATTTGCAAAAGTTACGTTCAATTCTTCGAACGCCGACAATCCAAGCATTCCATACATAAAAGTGCTCATTCTTCCGAAAAATGGGTGAAATCCCTCATACGTCATGAGGAAGTCGTGAGTTCAATCCAAAATGGTCGCCACATTTTCAAAAAGTACTTATTGGCCGAAAATGGACGCCGTTTGCAAAAGTAACACTCAATTCTTCGAACGCCGATAATCCAAGCGTTCCAAATTTAAAACTGCACATTCTTTCGAAAAATGGCCGAAATCATTTATACGTTACGTTGAAGTCATGAGTTCAATGCAAAACGGTCGCTACATTTCCAAAAAGTACTTACGGAGCCAAAACGGACGCCGTTTGCAAAAGTTACGCTCAATTCTTCGAACGTCGACAATCCAAGCGTTCCAAATATAAAAGTGCTCATTCTTCTAAAAAATGGCCGAAATCCCTCATACGTCACGATGAAGTGGTGAGTTCAATCCAAAATGGTCGCTACATTTCTGAAAAGTACTTATGGGGCCAAACCGGACGCCGTTGACAAAAGTTACGCTCAATTCTTCGAACGCCAACAATCCAAGCGTTCCAAATATAAAAGTGCTCATTCTTCAGAAAAATTGTCAAAATTCCTCATACGTCACGACGAAGTCATGAGTTCAATCAAAAACGGTCGCTACATTTCTGAAAAGTACTAATGGGGCCAAAACGGACGTCGTTTGCAAAACTTACTCTCAATTCTTCGAAAGCCGACAATCCAAGCGTTCCAAATATAAAAGTGCTCATTCTTTCGAAAAATGGCCGAAATCCCTCATACGTCACGACGAAGTGGTGAGTTCAATCCAAAACAGTCGCTACATTTCCAAAAAGTACTAATGGGCCCAAAACGGACACCGTGTGTAAAAGTTACGCTCAATTCTTCGTACGTCGACTCTCCAAGCGTTCCAAATATGGAAGTGCTCATTCTTTCGAAGAATGGCCAAAATCTCTCGTACGTTATGATAAAGTCGTGAGTTCAATCCAAAACGGTTGCTACATTTCTGAAAAGTACTTATGGGCCCAAAACAGACGCCGTTTGTAAAAGTTACGCTCAATTCTTCGAACGCTGACAATCCAAGCGTTCCAAATATAAAAGTGGTCATTCTTCCAAAAAATGGCTGAAATCCCTCATACGTCACGACGAAGTGGTGAGTTCAATCCAAAACGATCGCTACATTTCTGAAAAGTACTTATGGGGCCAAACCGGACGCCGTTTACAAAAGTTACGTTCAATTCTTCGAACGCCGACAATCCAAGCGTTCCAAATATAAAAGTGCTCATTCTTTCGAAAAGTAGCCGAAATCCCTCATACTTCATGATGAAGTTGTGAGTTCAATCCAAAACGATTGCTACATTTCTGAAAAGTATTTATGGGCCCAAAATGTACGCCGTTTGCAAAAGTTACGCTCAATTCTTCGAACGCCGACAATCCAAGCGTTCCAAATATAAAAGTGCTAATAGTTTCGAAAAATGGCCGAAATCACTTATACATCACGACAAAGTCGTGAGTTCAATCCAAAACGGTCGCTACATTTCCAAAAAGTACTTATGGGCCCAAAACGGACACCGTGTGCAAAAGTTACGCTCAATTTTTCGTACGCCGACTCTCCAAGCGTTCCAAATATGCAAGTGCTCATTCTTTCGAAAAATGGCTGAAATCACTTGTACGTCACGATAAAGTCATGAGTTCAATTCAAAACGGCCGCTACATTTCCAAAAACTACTTATGGGGCCAAAACGGACGCCGTTTGCAAAAGTTACGCTCAATTCTTCGGACGCCAACAATCCAAGCGTTCCAAATATAAAAGCGGTCATTCTTCGAAAAAATGGTCAAAATCCCTCATATATCACGACAAAGTCGTGAATTCAATCCAAAACGGTCACTATATTTCCAAAAAGTACTTGTGGGCCCAAAACGTACACCATGTGCAAATTTACGCTCAATTCTTCGTACACCGACTCTCGAAGCGTTCCAAATATGCAAGTACTCATTCTTTGGAAAAATGGCCAAAATCCCTCGTACAACACGATGAAGTCATGAGTTCAATCCAAAACGGTCGCTACATTTTCAAAAAGTACTTACGGGTCCAAAACGGATGCCGTTTGCAAAAGTTACGCTCAATTCTTCGTACGCCGACTCTCCAAGGGTTCCGAGTGTAAAAGTGCTCATTCTTTCGAAAAATGGCCGAAATCCCTCATACGTCACGACGAAGTTGTGAGGTCAATCCAAAACGGTCGCTATATTTCCAAAAAGTACTTGTGGGCCCAAAGCGGACACCGTGTGCAAAAGTTACGCTCAATTCTTCGAACGCCGACTCTCGAAGCGTTCCAAATATGCAAGTGCTCATTCTTTTGAAAAATGGCCGAAATCCATCGTACAACATGATGAAGTCATGAGTTCAATCCAGAACGGTCGCTACATTTCCAAAAAGTACTTATGGGCCCAAAACGGACACCGTGTGCAAAAGTTACGCTCAATTCTTCGTACTCCGACTCTCGAAGCGTTCCAAATATGCAAGTGCTCATTCTTTCGAAAAATGGCCGAAATCCATCGTACAACACGATGAAGTCATGAGTTCAATCCAGAACGGTCGTTACACTTCCAAAAAGTACTTATGGGCCCAAAACGGACACCGTGTGCAAAAGTTACGCTCAATTTTTCGTACGCCGACTCTCCAAGCGT
>NW_019262918.1:25334-28448 GCF_002742605.1 Olea europaea var. sylvestris | reverse complement strand
AATCATAGGTAGCAAAAGGTAAGAATTTCATTTTAAAAGACATGTCCAAGGCATCGCTTAAGCATGCCTAAGCTTAAATGTTCTGTGTAGCCTAGGTAGATAAAAAGATCGTTAATTCTTTGTTGACCATCTAAAGCGCTCTCTCTCTCTTTTTTTTGGCAAGTCGTATTTTCTTGTTTTGAAGTTTAGTCAAACTAAATATTAGATCTTTGTGAAAATTTACAAGGGATAATTTTAAAAGTATCCTACTTTTGTTTGGTCTCTATCTTTTCCTTTCTCTGAGTGTAGTTAGGGTTTGCCGTTTTTCTTTCTTCTGTAAATTTGAAATCTATCTTAGTGGTGAATCTTGCTTATGTCATGTAAATGAGAGTTGAGTGCTTTTATTGTTGAGGTTGATCTTTGGAATTTCTTACTGTAAAGAGGCTAGAGAGATATCGAATAAATTTTCTGTTTCTTCATACATGTTGTAACATTTTCTTGGTTCTTCTTAGTGGATCTTGAGCTATATCTATTTACGGATGCGCAACAGGTGATTAGGTCGAAATGTTGAATATCCGGGCCCTTCTTTGGGGCGAAACATATCCTTGTGTTCTATTTCTGTTGATTTTGCAAGTTATTTTTTGTTTTTAAATCAAGAAACCCACAAAATAATTCGGCTTGGACCTTTACAACACGCGTACACCTCATCTTTTAAATTCAATATTTTTATTTTCATTAAAAATAATATTTTTTTACTAAGAGCATGTCAAGGCTTGGTTTTTAGCGTCCGAGAGCAATTTCAATCTACCATGCTTTGGCAAGAAGAATGCCCATGTATGAGCATGGGTAATTCTCGACAACTTTCCTTCTATGATCAAAATTCTTTTGGAATCCAATTTGAACATGATCGCCACCTATAAATACAAAATAAGGCTGAACATTGAAGGGTCTCTTTTTAATCTCTTAATTCACATCCATATCATACAATCATTGAAGAACAAGAAGCGAATTCATATGTTCTGAGGAGAGAAGATCAACATGGCAAAAATTGAAGGCTAATTATATTAAGAACTTGAAAATTTTGAGCTTAAAATTGAAGAACTAGATCAATTTCATTCGTTTATGTTCTGGGTGATATTTATTCATTATTCTTCTTATAATATAATAAAAATCATGCTAGTCTAAATCCTTATTTATATGGGATGAAGATGAACATTTTATTGATTTATTTTTAATCCAAAGAAAAGTAATTTAATAATTCTTGTGTTTTTAATTAATTATATATGATTAGTTGCATTATTTAAATGCTTGTGTACTATTTAGATAATTAATTGCTTTTTATAGTGCGGAAAGACTCACAATAAATTTAGAACACCGCATAATTAACACATATGTAAGAGATGTTAGGAATAACATGAATAGAGCGTGCAATTTCTTTGATAATTGTGTGCTTGAATGCATGCTACGGATATGAATTCGGACTAGAAGTAAGACTACGTTTAGAATATAATTAACTTATTTTGAAAAAGAAAGTTAAATAAAATGAATTTATTGATTTTCTTGAATGTATGAATAACATTACCATAGTTAAGAATTTGAAATAGATAGCAATAGGTGAACTCTAAATCTAATATAATCATTCCATAATTTGATACAAACAAACGTTTTTTACATAATTCTTAGAATAATTACAACCAACAAATCTCTTTTGTGTTTATTGCAATCAATTTAATAGAAAATTTGTACACTTGAATTATAATTTATTCCTCGAGGGACAATATACTTGTGAACGATCTTGTACGCTTGTGAAATTTATCATAACAACCTTATCAAATCAGTTAAACGTGAAACTTTGATATGTTGATCCGAATGAATGATAGGTCTATCCTTTAAACGTGAATGATATGTTGCTATACAAGCCTATGAAGAATTCGAGGCGAACCTTGAACATTTTGTGTGGCAGGAAGCAACAAGATACAACCATGGGGTTAGTCACAACTGGGTCATCAAACACTTGCTGAGTCTTCGTTTACTGAGGAGAGTATGTTTTGGAGGCTGAAGGAACAGAAGTTGTCCCAAAACCCGAACAATATTGATTTTAGGGTCTTTTATGACACCCGTTCTGACCATTAGGAAGACTATTTGAGCAAGGCAATTTTGAGCTCTGAGGCCGAGTTAGAGGTGACATCTGAGGAATATGTATTGTAATTTGGTGTTCAACTTATAACGATGGGTATACTGAAATGATAATACATCCACATGGGTGTGTAGAACAAGTACAGAAATACCGAAAATGAAATGAGAAGAAAAAACAAAGAGATCGAAAATTGGCCTGGGCAACATTCAACCTCATTTTCAATAACCCAGGCCAAATTTTTTACTGTTGTGTTTGAAATTTCTAGTTCGTTTTTGGCACAAAAAATCAGTCTTTTCATGAACCAACGAGGCCTTTTCTTATTATATGAATAAGAATTTATATATATGAGAAAGATTTCATTTCCTGTATACATAATTAAACCACCAACCATTGAGATTATTCCATATTGGGAGAGTTTTACCAAAATATCTTTACATCTTCAAACATCATTTGTGTTCTGCAAGTTTTGAAAGTAAAATACTAGTGCTCTAGTGTTTTCTTCTTCAAGGCTTGGTCAATCATACAGACCATTTGCCAAGAGTCCTTTTAAGTACCAGTTAAATCCTAAAGGGAGTAAATATTGTTTGAGGACAATAATCTCGTGTTTGAGCCTTTCTACCATATTTTGGTGTTCTTGATTTTTCATTTTGTTCTCTTCTCCATTTCCTTTGAAGGATAACATTCCAATAATCTAAAACGATAGTTCGTGGTGAACGAAACTACCGTGACCACTTTCAAACTCATGAATTAAGACCTTATTCACTTGGATCGATTCGAGGTAATAAATTTCACTCGATAGAAAGACAAGTTGAAGTTCCTTCTCACGACGTTGAAAATTTTCTACATCCTTGATACGGAGCAAGCACTACTACCAGAACTAACAAATGGAGATACCGATGTTATAAGAGCCAAAAGGCAAAAGCATTAAGAAGATGAATTAATTTACTGCGATCACATACTCAATACACTATTTGATCGATTGTATGATCTTTATACTG
>NW_019262918.1:17506-20889 GCF_002742605.1 Olea europaea var. sylvestris | reverse complement strand
ATTACTAGGATCTAGTTTGCTGTAGTGACTGATCAAGTCATGAAATTTAAATTTTTTTGCCGAAATTACTGATCCTTTTTGCTAATATTCCAGTGAAAGAAGTTCAACTCCCATTATAACTGGTATGTTTTGCTGCATCTGACCACTGTCAGATTTGCACCTGAGTAGAAGGATCTTTGTAGCAATACAGGGATGCAGAATCCAAGCCTACTTTTACAGTATCTCTATAACCCATCCATTGTCTACATGTTCTTTTGGTACTTCTTCGAGTATTTACATGTAAAATAATGCAAGAATTCATAACTGCTACTCAATGATTGATAATGGGATAAAGGGTTTCTTGTCTTCCCTAGGTCCCACTTCAATTTGCATCCTTTTTGCCAAGTTCAATACTTTGTCACAAAGTGATTTAAATGGCCTTTGATGTAGATTTGTCCATCATTGAATTGCCCCTTCTAAATTTCTTTCTGCTGTGTCCATGGATTCAAATGCATCAGACTACCTTCTAAACCATGCTGCTCTTTCCTATTATCAAAGCAAAGAAGAAGCCAACATTATTGATCTCGGGCTAAGTCTTAAAACTTTGCAGCCGGAGGCATATTATCCATCGAGCCACGGTATGGTATTTGAAAATTTTCTGTAGTAAAATACTTCGGGCCCTATCGGATCTTGAACTTATTATATACTATGTTTTTCTTTTCTTTGTTTTCGGATGAAATAATTTTCCTATATGCATATCAGCATTTGATATTTAGGGAAACAAAATGTCATTTAAGAATTCTTTATATAGGACAAGATATGGAGACTTCACCATATAATGGTTACTAGAAATTAGGGTAGGTTTAGATGCTGTTACTCCTTTTAAATGTATTCTTTCATGTGCCTTGAGATATATAATTATGTTCCCTACTAAAAACTCAAAACTTTTCTTTACGTTTCCAATAATATTTAAGATTTAAGTTAAACCGCAGATTTAAACCGGATCAAATCGAGAAAAGTGGTTTGGTTTGGTTCGGAAAAATTTCAAACCGCTTTAAGTGGTTTGGCTTGAAATTTTTTTACAAACCGTCCAAAAAGAACCGTATTCATCCCTTCCCCACACCGAGTAGATGGAATTTCATTAATTTGATCTTAATAGTTTGATTGAAAGTTATCCGACACTAAAGGTTGTGCAATTTGATAACCAGTGCTTCAATATGATAATTACAATTCACATTTCTGTTGCTGTTAAGTGCAGAAAATTACGAAGTCTTGGTAGATTGGCAGCAGCTACATCCCCAGTCGAAAAGCAGCATCGATTTATATCCACAAAAAATAAAGGAAAATTGCGACGATGAAGCAGAAGGGATTCAAAGCAGAGAGCGTTGGGCTTACGTGAAAGTTAATATGGATGGGGTAGTAGTTGGCAGGAAGATTTGTATCCTTGATCATATGGATTATTTAAGCCTTGCACTTCAACTTGAAGACATGTTTGGTATGTTCCAAAAACTTGGGATTAATTTGTTCAAAATGAATAATGGATTTGAATTGTTGATTAGGGAATCAATCCATAGCCGGTCTGCATCTGTTCGAAGCTGAGTCTGAATTCTCCTTGTTTTACAAGGACAAAGACGAGCAATGGAGGACTGTTGGGGATTCTCCATGGAAGTAAGTTTCTTTGTTAATTCATAGGTTATGAATTCTTTCTCTTCACTCCATTGATCAAAGACTCGTCTAGTGAAACTTGAGGGAAAAAAATTCTAAATCATCGTATAGACAGATTTGCAATCAAGAATGAGAAAGCGAGTCGTGATGACAGATCCAAAAATTATACGTCGTGTGTCAAGTCGAGAACGCAACACCCGTGGCCAACACAAATCTACCTATATGGCTAGTCTTAGTGCAAAAACATAAAAATAAAATTAGGTGCTTGTAATTTGAAGCTCATTAAAATCACATTTTAAAGGGAAATTCATTTCCTCTTTTCCTAACAGATACAAAGAATACAGTCCCACTAAATTTGAAACAGAAATGAGTTTTTACATTTTAATGGGTCTCAAACAAGCGCATGGTCGTGTTAGAACGGGAATGGCAAAAATGTTGACCTTGCCATGTTTAGTTATGGTTGATGGTCTATTGCATCTTAAAATTGATGCACAGTTTTATTTATTTATTTGCATTCTAAAGCACATCAGTTCGAAGATTGAATCTAGTTATTTGATTTATCTTATAACGATTATGCCATGTTTAGTTATGGTTGATGGTCTATTGCATCTTAAAATTGATGCACAGTTTTATTTATTTATTTGCATTCTAAAGCACATCAGTTCGAAGATTGAATCTAGTTATTTGATTTATCTTATAACGATTATGAACAGAGATTTCGTAGATAGCGTAAAGCGGCTGAGGATTGTACGCAAGGACGAAGATCATATTCCCCTCATAATTCAATGATACATGAATATCAAAAAGAACGAATCACTTTGTAATCTCTAATAGGGCAGCGTTCTTTTACATCATTGTACTAAATTGTTTAGTTTCATTAATCTTAGTAGCTCTTTGCAGATGATGGTTATGTTTAGTGATGGATTGGGTCCCTATATTATGCATTTTTCCTAATTTTCTTAAATATATATCATTCATGTTGTTTTTGCTGCTGTTGTTATTGTTGTTGCTGTTGCTGCTGCTGCTGCTATTATTATTATTATTATTATTATTATTATTATTATTATTATGACGATGAATCCATTTAAACCCCTTTTTGAGCTCCATTTTTCTCAAAACTCATTTTCAACCATAAATTTTATAGATAAACCTTCATGCCGTCCTGATGGAGCAAGGTGTTTCTATTACTCCAATAAACATATGTTACCTAAAAAATGAGGTCGGAGCTTTCTCCCCCATTGTACCTCCGACGTGAGAATTAGCATGGGATTTAGAAATTATAGAATACGTTTTCAAATAGGCAAAATTCAGTCCTCCATACATGTCTCACCTTTGGGGGATTTACAGGCGTCTGCTGGGAGCTTATCATGCCACGTGTCCCACATAGTACCTCCTACCATCTCCATGTTTTAGGTGGGGGCTTTCCACCTATATATTAGTTAGTTGTGTCCATGATAGCTGTTGAATAGTTCCCATCCAACTCACGGATGTTTCTTATGGTTAAGTGTTGCGTTGACCTAGCAATGGCAGACGACCTTGAAAGAATGTAAAGGGCTTCATAGTGGTTGACAGTCGAGTATGGATGTAAAGGACCTCACAGTGGTAGGCAGCCTCGCATGTAAGAAAAGGTGTTCATAGTCACTAATAAAAAATAGCTTTTTACCTATGGAAAATTACCAACAGATTGTATCCGTTGGTAATTAGAAACGGATTATCTGTTTCTAAAAGTTATTCACTTT
>NW_019262918.1:7907-12460 GCF_002742605.1 Olea europaea var. sylvestris | reverse complement strand
GATTAAACTATATGAGAAATATTGGAATAACTTCACCCGAAAAGAAGAAATAATGAAGAAAGTGGAGAAATCCAATTTCTTAGCCTTATTCTTCGCCTCCAAAATACATAGAATATGTGATTTTTAGGTCAAAGGGAGGTTCTCTATGTTTTGGATGTGTTTAGGTATATATAGGATGTCAAAATATTGTTTTCATGTAGAATTTTATTAGAATAAGAAAATTGGCCCGTCAAAGAAAATTTTGGCCCACGCGTGAGTGCCATATAGTTTTATTGCGTGTGCACCAGTCAATGATTTTTTTCTCGACAAATACATATCACGCTCCATTTTGCGATATCGTTCCTAGACAGCTTTTGGTAATTTGATCATAACTTTAGCTTTCGAACTCCATTTAAGGTGATTCAAAGTATATCGGAAAGTTGACTCAAAGAGCTACAATTCTTCCACAAGTACATATTTCAATTCAAACATTTTCTATCCGAAAAATAAGTCTCAAATTGAGGCTAAAAATTTGGAGCATAACTTCTTCGGCTAGAAATTGATTTGTGAAAATGCTTCAACTCTATTTTATTTCTCTGACCTTCAATTGCATCAAATTGATGTTATAGGATCTTCAATCATCATTTTATGGACCGAATTAACTACTGGATGTTTACACTTTGGTCCCCAAACCTTGGAATTCCTTCGTTTTCGAACGTTTTTCAAAATTAACACAAAATTAGGCTATAATTCATTCATCACTAACAAATACTCTAATCTAATGGCCTACACACGTGTATAAATATCATAAAGTAATTAAAAGCCCAAGACTAGCTAATAAGAAGGAAGTGAATTGGTTATTGCAACTTTTTCGAAAAATAATTCTATGTATACAATTAATACTTACTTAAATCTAGAAATTAATCATATGTTCTTAAATATGAAAAAGAGAAAAGTGTATGATAAAACCACGAGTAATAAATAAAAGCAAAGATAAGTAAAAGGGAAGAGAAGTCAAACGATATGATATAGAGGTTCAATATAATGTAATGATCTACGTCCCTCATTACTAAGCTCTCCATCACAAGTAAGGTCTTTTTCACTATATTAATTAACTTATGGTGCAATCCAACCTTATTACGATGCTTTTAGTTACTTACAACCAATGAGCATCGATCTTTTTACAATGTTGAGATTTCTGGGACCTCAATCCGACCCGCAAGTTTGAAAAATAAAGAGTTTACAAATAGAGACTTCTCTTGTAATAAATGATATATTTGGTGTTAAGTAGGAGAAGATGGCTAACACTTTAGTAAGTAGCAATAATTGAAGCTCAAGTGTTAAAAACTTTGATGAATAAAATGATTTTCAAAGATTGAATAAATCAAAAGTTTTTTCTAATGTAAATGAGTTGAAAAGATAGATATAAAAAAAATGATTGAGTAGTTAAGATGAATAATATCTCACTTTAATGCTCACAAAGGTCTATCTTTGAATACAAAATGATATGGTATTTATAGCAGTAAAACCGTCAAAAGTTCTATCGTACCGGACGAGGCTACAGACGTCCTCTAGCTTACCGAACAGTCAACTAACCGTTTTTCGTTCAGAAGTCAGAACATTCAATTTCTTGACCATTGGACAAACCTGTCATACAGGATCGTCTACTAGGATCACCAGCGCGTCCACCAAAGCTATCGAATGCGTCCTCAAGGTTGCGTCCGACATTTAGAAATTTCGCTTCTTTTAATGTTTTAAAAGGGTGTAATTTCATGAAGGATGTTTCTAACTTGTTTTTCAAGATTTTGACATTTCTTAAAGCGTATAATTAGGTTCATGCCTTTAAAAAAATATTTATGCAAAAATCGTGCTTACTGTGTGAATAAACTTTTCTTAAGCTTCAAATGATGTATTTACCAAATACTAAAGTGTTTTACCTTTACATTTGAGATCAAGGTGTCTAAGTCTAATTTCTTCTAATGTCTTCTTTGTTTGACTTGATGAAGTGCTCATTGATTTAATGTGTAGCTCGGCTTCTACTTCGTTCAATTTTTGCAAAAGCTTTAAAATCATTCTTTTGTCCACGTTAGTCATAACTTCTTTAATCACTCAAATACAATTGTTAAACATAATTTGTTTGTTATGATCAAAATGAGAAGTCAACCATAGGTCAACAGTAATTTTATGGGAAATATAAAATTTGACTTTTGATAAAATAAATATATGATTTGTTGCTCGCTCTATGTTGAACAAGCCTTTGAAATGAATATTAATCCAAGTGATTAGCTACTGTGATAAATCTCCCAGTGATTCTAGATTTGAGATGTACAAATACGATGTGTTATACGTTATTGATGAAAATGATCTAACAAATAACTATATGGAATTTCTTGTTAAAAGATACAATATGTTATACGTCTTCGTTGATGAAAAATGACCTAAAAAATAAAGTATATGGAATTTCTTGTCGAAAGGTCCCAAGGATTAGGCTTCAACCATCTCACATAAAATGTGTTCTGTGAGGTTAGGTTTTTATAGCATTCTCATTACCACCTTTCAATGAGCTAATTCATGGGCTTAAGAACGACATTGTTCAATCCAATAATGTGCCCCCAAACATGACACTCTTTGAGGCTCGAACGGCATTGTTTCATACAATAATGTCCCTCAAACATGACGCTCTTTGATGCTCGAACATAACCCTAGCTCTGATACCATTACTAGGATCTGGCTTCACATCCCACCTAAAAATCAGTAAGTGTCCAATGAGAGCAAGCTCGCATTTTAAAACATATCCACTCTCAAACATTTGAGTAACTCAATCCATAAGCTTAAGAGTAGCATTGCTTCATCCTATAAAAAAAATTAAGAGGGACATTAGACAATGAGTCTTTCAAATCAATAGTAACTAAAGAAATAATTTATTTTATTTTTATTGGATGCAAATACTAAAGTTTTAGACCATCTTATTGTTTTATGGCACTCTCATTACTATCATTTGAACAACACAATCTGTGTGTTTAAGAACGACATTGTCCCTCAAACATGATGCTCTTTGAGGCTAGAACTCATGACATTAGCTTTGATAGCATTGCTAGGATCAGGCTTCTACTTCTCACTAATAAATCATTGGTGTCCAGTGAGGGTAAGCTAGCATTTTTAGATATATCGATCCCCAACATTTGAATAACTCAATCCATAAACTTAAGAGTAGCATTGTTTCACCCTACAAAAAATATAAGAGGGGTGATCGTATGAAATCTCACAATGCACAGTATCGTGAACAAATAATAAGTGATAAATAAGATATCGTTTGCACAAGGACTAGTACTGAATCTAGTATCATTAATGTAAACTTTAATTGGATAGTCAAATTTATCTGAAGAAATTATACTAATTAACTAATTATTCTAATAAGCTAATTATCTTTATCAATATTCATAAATTAATTAATAATCTCTCGAATTAAATTAAAGTTATCCTTTCACGTTACCTTCTTATATCCTTATGAAATATACGAACATGAAAATATGTATTAAAACACTAGAACATCTATTGAAATCATGTGTATTGGATGTCAAAATATATTAAAACTTCATACGAAGTGTTCATCTATGCCCTTGTTTGATCCCTATTCTTTGGAAAAAAAAATGAATTCTTCTATAGGTTTTGACATCATTTCAACCACACATTTTTCAATAAAATAATATTACATGCAAAGTCAAAAAAAATTCTTATTTTTTAACCACACATTTTCCATCAATATACCATCCAAAAATTCATTTTCCCCCTCAAAATGGGGCTCAAACAAGGGCTATATCTAGGTAAATAGAAATCTAGCCTAGTATTGTAAAATGACAAGATATCATATTTTATTGATGGAACAAAGTCCGAATTATTGATAGATGAGGAAAAGAGGATGAATCTTGTAGTTCTTGAATCTCATCAATGGTTTCTTGATTGAATCCCGCCACACCTCTTCTTCGCCAAAACCAAAGTTGGATCTTCAATTGATAGAAATCTTGTAATTGCTTCTTAATTCACAAAAGAATTATAATTTTACCTTTCTTCAATTAAGACAACTAAAGAATTCTTTGGTATGAGACATATCTTCTAAATCTTGCCCATGTTCTGTATTTATATGCCTCGAAATTAGGTCTAGATCCACGTTAAATTTTTGTTACCAAGAAGAGTTTGAATCAAAAAAAGAAAACTGCAACCATGCGCATGTGGATACACAAACCTCATATGCATGTATCTTCATGCTATTGCTCTCCTGTTGTCGAAAAACAATGATCTCGTACACGCCAATTACACTTTCAATAAAGTGCAATTTGGTCCATAAATTTTGTCATATATCTCCTTAAGTCATTTTCTCATGCAATTTCCATCCTTTTGACTTTCATTTACATCCAATTGACTTTATGGATCCTTCAATCATCATTTTATGGCCCAAATCAACTTTATAAAATTTTCAATTTAGTCCTAAAATTTGAAAATCCTTCATTTTCGCTGATTTTCGCTCTTTCTTCCAATTTAACTTCCAATCATTGATTTTACCAAACAAACGAAAT